>NC_057795.1:121066330-121343427 GCF_018294505.1 Triticum aestivum | reverse complement strand
AGCTTTTTCTTCGGGGATCCCCACCCCACCGCCCAATGAACGCTCCCCAACCGCCGGTGACTGCCAACCAGAGGTCTCACGACTTCGAATACCCACCAACCACTAGTTTATTACCATTTCTGCCCTTCATATACGCGCTGACGGGTGGGCCTATGGTAATGTGCGCTGCTGAATGTGGACCGTTTGACTGGTCAATTGATCGTGTTGTCAACAAATTACAGAGCTATATGGTGAGCTAGTGACCGTATGATCACCCTAAAATTTACTCCTATTTTATTAACACAGTATAGACTCAAACTACCATTTCTTTCTTTCATATACGGGCTGACAGGTGGGCCCCATGGTTACGCGCCCCGATGGTGCAACACTAGTTGTGCCGTTTGACTGGTCAATTGATTGTGTCATCAACAAAATACGGAGTTGTACGGGTGAGCCAGTGACAGTATAATCATGACATGTATTTGTTTAACACGGTATAGACGCAAGGGCTCATATATACGTGCAAGCACTCACCGCTATAGGCGCACACACGCAAACCCTACCCATATGAGCACCTTCGAGAGAGTGGGTGTCGGTGTCAAAACCGGCGGATCTCGGGTAGGGGGTCCCGAAATGTGCGTCTAGGCGGATGGTAACAGGAGACAAGGGACACGATGTTTTACCCAGGTTCGGGCCCTCTTGATGGAGGTAAAACCCTACGTCCTGCTTGATTAATATTGATGATGTGTGTTACAAGAGTAGATCTACCACGAGATCAAGGAGGCTAAACCCTAGAAGCTAGCCTATGGTATGATTGTTGTTCGTCCTATGGACTAAAGCCATCCAGTTTATATAGACACTAGAGAGGGCTAGGGTTACACAGAGTCGGTTACAATGGTAGGAGATCTACATGTCCGTATCGCCAAGCTTGCCTTCCACACCAAGGAAAGTCCCATCCGGACACGGGACGAAGTCTTCAATCTTGTATCTTCATAGTCTTGGAGTCTGGCCGATGATGATAGTTCGGCTATCCGGACACCCCCTAGTCCGGGACTCCCTTAGTAGCCCCTGAACCAGGCTTCAATGACGATGAGTCCGACGCGCATGTTGTCTTCGGCATTGCAAGGCGGGTTCCTTCTCCGAATAATTTATAGAATATTGTGAACACCAGGATAGTGTCCGGCTCTGCAAAATAAATTCCACATAGCACCGTAGAGAGAATAATATTCACACAAGTTCAATCTGCTGACGTTTTTGGTGGCGTGACGTCACACCACTTCCAAGCCTTTACTCAAATCGTTTTTATTGTACCACCTCGGCACGTTTAGCGAAGCGGTTTCCTTGGCATGTCTTGTCGAAGCAGAGATCGTGTTCCCCTTATTCCGAGATTCCCATCAATACGGACGTGGGTAACCCAACCGCGCCATTGATTGCGGCGCTTGGGAGATAAGCGAGTTTTATCAGGCCGGTGGGGACACATGTTTTTGTCTGGCCATATAAGGGGATAAAGATCCAACCCTTTCACCTGCGCCTTCTTCCTCCTTGGCTTATCCATCTCCATGAACTCGAGCTCCAGCGCCCAAGTCCGCACATCTCACCTCAACCTCCTCCAACTATGTCCAGAGCGGGAGGCAAGTGGATGGCCTCCTCCGTCACGGAGGGGCACATCCAGAAGCTGCGCAGCGCCGGATATCTGTCCAGCAACATCGCGCACCGGCTCCCCAACAAGGGAGAGCTCATCCCCACCCCCAGGCCCCATGAGAGGGTAGTATTTCTTCCCCATTTCCTCCGCGGACTGGGCTTCCCACTCCATCCCTTTGTCCGGGGGCTCATGTTCTACTACGGCCTGGATTTCCATGATCTGGCCCTGAATTTTATCCTCAATATCTCGGCGTTTATCGTCGTGTGTGTGAGGCCTTCCTCTGCATCCAGCCCCACTTCGGCCTGTGGCTCAAGACCTTCAGTATCAAGCCGAAGGTTATAAAGGGCATCCAAGCAGAGTGCGGAGGCGCCATGGTGGGCAGGATGTCCAACGTTACTTGGCTTGAGGGCACTTTCGTGGAAACCATTAAGGGGTGGCAATCGGGGTGGTTCTACATCACCGAGCCGCGTGACCCCAAATGGGCAGCGGCCCCTGAATTCAGATCTGGCATCCCCATACGGCTCACCTCCTGGAAAGAGAGCGGCCGGACATGGGGTGATTCGGAGGAGTTGACCGGATTCCAAGCCTGCATCCAAAAGCTAGTGGACAAGAAGCTCAAGCTTGTCAATGTAGTCCAGGTCATGCTCATCCGCCGGATTCTCCCGTGCCAATGACGGGGCTTCAACATGTGGGAGTTCGATCCGGCGCAGCACCAGACTTTGAGCGGGCTCTTCGACACTACATACGAAGATGCCTGGAAGGTGCCGTTCAAGGGCGCCGAGGCTCCCGCATCCGCTACCGAAGATCGCAGATTCAGCTCGTAGCATCCGGCTGACGAGGTAAGCGATTTTGTCCTTTACAGGACGCTTGTTTTCCATAGTTTGACTCTATGCGGGATCTAAACTCCCTTTCCTTTGACAGGACTGGCTGACGAAGGCCGAACAGACTATCTGTCTGGCCCCATTGCTAGAGGACCCAGCGGACGCCCGCTTAACGGGGCTGCTGGCTCCAGCACCCCACGTGGTTCCGGAGAAGAAGGCCAAGAAGAAAGCCACAGGCACTCGGAAGAGTTCCCGTTTTCAGGTGTTATCGGATGATGACTCTGAGGCCGACTCCTCCCACAAAGGCGAGGAGGAGAAGAAGAAAGCCTCTCCCCCAGCGGGGGGAGGGAGGAAAAGGAAGGCCTCCCCAACGAGGGAGGCTGAAGGGTCCAAGAAGGGAAAAACTCTTTCTCCGGACTGCTCTGCCGACGCCAGTGATGACGACGAGGACTGGCCTCCAAGGGCCAAGCCCCTGGTGAGATCGTGAGTATCCGGACTCCCGAATAACTTCATGGTTTTTTCTTTTCGCCACATAGTGTCTTTCTAATGCTGCATACAACCCTGCAGTCCGCCCAAGGATGACCTTCCTGCTTCGTCGAGTGGGTCCTTGGGTGCGTTGGATATGGATTCTCTTTCGACTGCCTCCACCCCCCGAGACACGGACAATGCCGAGGTGGGATCCCGGGAAGGGACCCGCCAGGAGGAGGAGGCCCTGGAGGTGTCGCAGGACAACCTCCCAGACTTTGCACCGGACTCGTCCCCGGAATCCGTAGTGGCTCCGGAGTCCGGCGGGCAGCCCCCTCGTAAGAAGGGCAAGACTGTGACACTGGCAGCCTCCGTCCAACCGGAGGCGCCGGATAGCTTGCTGGAGGCGCTCAATGGCGCCTCCATCAAAGAGGAACACCGCACTGTTATGAGTGCGGTGATTCAGAAGGTTCAGCTCATCAAGAGCGGGCTGACCGAAGCCTGCAGCAGCCTTCTAACAGGCTTTGACCTAAGAATTTTGATATATGTAAAATAGTACCGCATAGACAGTAGCCCCTGATGCTCGGTTCGGTGTTCGGAAAGAAAAGCCGTACTGAGGATCTAAAAAGATATACGCATGAGTTATAAAAAATATGTCAATATGGGATTGCAGGCTGCGCTGCTGACCTCTGCCGCACTGACTGCGGAGGTCAATACTTTGAAGCAAAGCCTCGAGCGGTCTGAGAACGAGCTCGGCCGTGCCAAGAAGTAGCTCGAGGACAAGGAAGGTGAGTAACACCTTATTAAAATTGTACCTTACAGAAAAGGATTTTGGTTGCAAGAAGAATGACAAGGATAACGTGGGTATTGCAGGGGCCACTAACAAGGTGGCGACCTTGAAGGAGGCAGTGTCCGCGGCCGAACATAATGCGGCCGCGGAGCGCACCGAGCGAGAGAGGCAGGAGGCGCGGGTGGCGGAGGTACGGAAAGAGCTCCATGCTCTCGTGGAAAAACACAAGAGTTTGGAGCGTGACTCGAAGACTCGAGAGTCCGAGCTTGCAACGGCTCTTGAGAGTGCCAAAGCCGCTAAGGCCCTCCAGGAAGTCAAGGCGTTGAAGAAAATAGTGGCGGGTAAGGCATTTTCATGCAAAGTAAGCATGTGAGTGTGAATTACCTATCACTTACCCGAATTCGGAGCTCTCCAGGAGCGTTCGCAGATCTGCCCCGCAGCGTGTCCGATGCTGCCGCTTTCTAGAGGGCCGAGGAGGGGAGCTCGATGGAGAAGGTCTTCTGGTCTCAGTATGCTGAGGCCGGACATCCGGTGCCCCTTAGCGACGAGCTGAAGCAGCTGGTCAAGCTCCACAAGGTGGCCGGATAGGCCATGAAGGGCCTCATAGTTCGGCTGTGGCCTAAGGAGGCCATGCCTGGGAGCTACTTCGGCCTGGTGCAGCGGCTGGTGGATGCGTGTCCATGGGTTGAAGTCATCAAGCACTCCGCCTGTATTGAAGGTGCCCGTCGGGCTCTTGCCTGCGCAAAGGTGCACTGGGGCAAGATGGATGCTCAGAAGCTTGTGACGGATGCGCCACCACAGGGCAAGGAGCATCGCACGCCCGAGATGTATTATAAGAGTGTCCTGAAGGGTGCCCGTGTTATTGCGGGTGAGTGCTCCAAAGATGTAATATTTGAGTAGACTCGCATTTTGTTATCCTATGCGCTGAAAACTTAGTTCATATGCGCTAAGCAACGCTTGTTAATTTAAAATATTACCTTCTGTGCGGCTGTTTATCAAATTTGAGAGATGGCAAGTCATCGGCTTCAGCCCCCACGCCATGAGTGCTGGGGTGTTTGGGATAAACTTGAGCACTCTTGTTCCCATTTTTGTGTCCATCTAGGGAGGCGCTCAACACAACGAACAAGGCAACCGGACTTATAATGCTTGAACACTCTCACTTAGCCATAGAATTCTATAATTTTAAATTTCGGTGAAGCCCCTAGTCTTCGGAAGGCCGAATTTGGGGCGCTATCCACGCCTGGGCCGGGCAAAGCCGGCTCCTCGCTCTAAGCGGCATAAGTCTTTAGGGACCCGCAAAAAACCTCTCGAACAGCGACCGGCTTCTGCCTCATCATGACGGTCAGTTTTAGCTTTCTCCACTGAGGTGCTCGCCCAGCTCAACCGGGGCGCAATCGCAGTGGTTCTCCCAGTGCTACCTTAGCCGATACAACGGAACGTAAGGTACGAAAACATGGGAGCCGGGCAAACCCATGTATTGACCCAAGACATGATTCGGAGCCGATGCATATAATGCTATAAGTTCGGGGTGCCGCACTTGTGAAAGTGTTCGGACTTATCACACCATGATGCGGGAAACATAAGCCCCTGGTGTATTTTAGCCGTACCAAAATGTACGGATGCAACATGTCATAAATGATCATATGTATAAGAAAGAAATGCAATTGGAAGCAAAAAGGTGCTGCATTACTTATTCAAGAAAAGACTGCTCAGAACGATACAAATGGTGCGATAAGCAAGGGATGGGACTATTAAACATGTCCCCCTCCAGGGGTAGGCTGCGGAATGGTGTATAAAACAGATATAATGCTCGTAATGGAGACCACCTGGATATTCGTTGTAGCCTTTCTCCTTCCCTGGCTGTTGCATCGTGAGTTCGGCAGGTCTGCTGCCGAACAAGGCCTCTGATGAATGGAGTCCTGTATATAAAAAAAGGAAAAAAAAAGAAGAACGACACACTTGAGAGCCCCTGGTGTGGTTAAGCCGCATTCTGGGCCTATTGTGGTCGTGCCCCACCCCCCATGCCCATGGTATCTCCAGAGCGTAATGGTGTACGCGAAGGACCTGTCTTGAAATTTTGCAGGGGCTGGGGTTGGGGCCGCACTGCTACGCGTGCTCGGAACGTGTTAGGTGGTCTTGTTGTAGGTTACTCCGGGCGCGTTTAGCCGTGTCCGGTTGCTTAACGGCTGAACTCGAGAATTGCCTTAAGAGGCTGCACTGTACTTCTGCCGCGAGAGCCGCTGTATGTTCCTCCGTTCGGAGAGAGCGTTCAGTGTTTTCGTTAACCGTGATGACTCCTCGAGGGCCTGGCATCTTGAGCTTGAGGTATGCGTAGTGCGGCACCGCGTTGAGCTTTGCAAACACGGTACGTCCGAGCAGAGCATGATAGCCGCTGCGGAACGAAACTATGTCGAAGATTAACTCCTCGCTTCGGAAGTTATCTGGGGATCCGAAGACCACTTCCAGTGTAACTGAGCCTGTACAATTGGCTTCTACACCTGGTATGATGCCTTTAAAGGTTGTCTTGGTTGGTTTAATCCTTGAGGGGTCTATGCCCATTTTGCACACTGTATCCTGATAAAGCAGGTTCAGGCTGCTGCCGCCGTCCATCAGGACTCTGGTGAGGTGCAATCCATCGACGATTGGGTCTAAAACCAATGCGGCGAATCCGCCATGGCGGATGCTGGTGGGGTGGTCCCTTCGGTCAAAGGTGATCGGGCAGGAGGACCATGGATTGAACTTCGGGGCAACTGGCTCCATCGCGTATACATCCCTGAGTGCACGCTTCCACTCCCTTTTGGGTATGTGTGTTGCATATATCATGTTCACCGTCCGCACTTGTGGGGGGAAACCCTTCTGTCCTCTATTGTTCGGCGGTCGGGTCTCTTCCTCGTCATCGTTATGCAGCCCCTTGTCATTGTTTTCGGCAATTAACTTGCCTGCCTGCTTGAATACCCAACAGTCCCTATTGGTGTGGTTGGCTGGTTTTTCGGGGGTGCCGTGTATCTGGCACGAGCGGTCGAGTATTCGGTCCAAATTGGACGGACCCGGAGTAGTTCTTTTGAATGGCTTTTTCCGCTGACTGGGTTTAGAGCCTCTGAATCCGGCATTGACTGCCGTATCTTCACTATTATCGCCGTTAATGCGGCGTTTGTTTTTGTTGCGACGCGACCTGCCATTACGGTCCTTGATATCCGGACTGCCAGAATTTTTGCTGAGGTTGTTGCTGCATGCTAGCCAGCTGTCCTCACCCGCACAGAAGCGGGTCATGAGTGATGTGAGGGCTGCCATGGATTTTGGCTTTTCCTATCCCAGGTGCCGGGCAAGCCACTCGTCGCAGATGTTATGCTTGAAGGCTGCGAGGCCCTCCGCATCCAGACAGTCGATGATTCGGTTTTTCTTGGTTAAGAACCGTGTCCAGAATTGTCTGGCCGATTAGTCTGGCTGCGGAATTATGTGGCTTAGGTCATCGGCGTCTGGTGGTTGCACATACGTGCCTTGGAAGTTATCGAGGAATGCGGATTCCAGGTCTTTCCAACTCCCGATTGACTCTGCTGGCAAGCTGTTAAGCCAATGCCGGGCTAGTCCTTTAAGTTTGAGTGGGAGATATTTGATGGCGTGAAGATCGTCACCGCGGGCCATGTGGATGTGGAGGAGATAGTCTTCGATCCAAACCGCGGTGTCTATTGTGCCGTCGTAAGATTCAATATTCACGGTTTAAACCCTTCGGGGATTTGATGATCCATTACTTCATCTGTGAAGCATAGTGGGTGTGTGGCGCCTCTGTACTGGGCGATATCACGACGGAGCTCAAAAGAGCTTTGTCTATTTTGTTCGGCCCGGCCGGACTTACTGTGTCCGGCGCGACGGTTGTCGTCACGTATCATGGGGCGCCCATGCGATCCATAGATCGATTTTGATTGTCTTGCGTTATCCTCCAATATATCTCGCAAGTCCGGAGCCTTCCCCTGTGGCCTTGTGCTTTTTGAGCGATGCCGGGGTACGGTTCTAGTGGAGGGCCTAGAGGCGTCTCTGTCGCGACCACGGGGTGGTCGGTCAGCCGTATTGTCTACTGGTGATGCAGGTTCATATGCCTCCTCCTCTAATCGGGGGAGCAGCTTGCGTTTAGGGTAACTTTTGGAGGGGCGTTCGAGCTCATGCTCTTCGGCCGCGAGGACCTCAGTCCATCTGTCGGCTAGCAGATCTTGATTAGCTCTAAGCTGTTGCTGCTTTTTCTTGAGGCTGTTTGCCGTGGCCATAAGCCTGCGTTTAAAACGCTCTTGTTCGACGAGATCCTCAGGCACGACGAATTCGTCGTCGTCGAGACTTGCCTCGTCTCCGGAGGGAGGCATGTAATCCTCTACCTCTTCTTCTGCCGCTCTCTCATGAGGGCTGGCGTCTCCGTCCTCCTGTGCTGAATCTTGCTGGAGTGGGTTGTCTTCGGCACTGTCTGGGGTGTTATTATCTCCGGTGCCGGAATCTTCATTCTTACTGTGGCAGGATTTAGAGTGGCGCCGCTGACGCCGGCGCTTGGGTTGTTTCTTGCAGGGGTCATCCTCCGTTATTCCTTCGCCATTCCCATCCTTTGGGATATCCACCATGTATATGTCATATGATGAGGTGGATTTCCAGTGCCCGGTAGGTGCTGGTTCTTGGTCGTCTCCGGCATCATCGTCCATACCGTCGATGTCTTCGGAGTCGTAGTCTAGCATGTCGGTTAGATCGTCGACAGTGGCTACTAAGTGGGTGCTGGGTGTTCTATGAATTTCTTCGTCGTCCGCATCCCAACCGTCCTGACCGCAGTCCGGCCAGGGCTCTCCTGATAACGAGAGATACTTTAGCGAACTCAAGATGTCGCCAAAAGTTGAGTGTTGAAAGATGTCCGCCGCGGTGAACTCCATGATCGGCGCCCAATCGGATTCGATCGGAGGCGGCGCGGGAGGTTCGGAGTCCGGCGAGGAGTCCGGCACCTCGGAGTCACGAGCTTCATGAGGGACAAGGTCAGTGTTTGGCTCTATCGCCGTAGAGGTTGCAGCCCCTGAGGAGGTGTCTAGCCACCCGTCCTCGATCTGTGCAGTCGGCTCCGAATTGAAGATTGGAGCGGACTCGAGTGCGGCCTCCAGGGTACTGTCCGGCTGCAGAGCTAAATCATGCCCGTCGTGACAGTGCGGCGCGCTTGGCTGTGGCTTGAATCCGTTGAAGATCAAGTCCCCGCGGATGTCAGCCGTGAAGTTCAAACTTCCAAATCTGACCTGACGGCCAGGGGCGTAGCTTTCGATCTGCTCCAGATGGCCAAGCGAATTGGCCCGCAGTGCAAGGCCGCCGAATACGAAGATCTGTCCGGCGAGGAAGGTCTCACCCTGGACTGCATCGTTGTTGATGATCGAAGAAGCCATCGAGCCTATCGGTGACAACACAGAGGAACTCTCAATGAAAGCACCAATGTCGGTGTCAAAACCGGCGGATCTCGGGTAGGGGGTCCCGAACTGTGCGTTTAGGCGGATGGTAACAGGAGACAAGGGACACGATGTTTTACCCAGGTTCGGGCCCTCTTGATGGAGGTAAAACCCTACGTCCTGCTTGATTAATATTGATGATGTGTGTTACAAGAGTAGATCTACCACGAGATCAAGGAGGCTAAACCCTAGAAGCTAGCCTATGGTATGATTGTTGTTCGTCCTATGGACTAAAGCCATCCGGTTTATATAGACATCGGAGAGGGCTAGGGTTACACAGAGTCGGTTACAATGGTAGGAGATCTACATATCCGTATCACCAAGCTTGCCTTCCACGCCAAGGAAAGTCCCATCCGGACACGGGACGAAGTCTTCAATCTTGTATCTTCATAGTCTTGGAGTCCGGCCGATGATGATAGTTCGGCTATCCGGACACCCCCTAGTCCGGACTCCCTTAGTGGGCCAGCATATATGATCTTGAGATTTTACGAAGTCACCATAGGTGCCTCGCAGTCGAGTGGAACGTCTCCTCCCATTGAACATACATCGCCGGAAATTACTGAAATTAACAAAAGATAAATGCGAGCACCGGGACTTTAACCTTGGTGGGCTCGAGAAACCACTCTCCTCTAACCATCCAACCACATGTTGGTTAGCATGACAAAATGTATGTGGTGACCGTGATGATCTTATTCTGTAGTCCAGTGACCATATCGTGCTTTCGCTTCAAATACAATGACCGTAAGCGTCGTCAACAAAATACAGAGCACGCATCAAATGCAAAGTCCGTCAGTGTCATCAACAAAATATGGAGACATATCGTGAGCTAGATACCGTTGTACTATTGTATATGCTTATTTTTTTAGTGGCCGATTGCGTGTGTGGTGTGGTGGGCACATCATTTCTAGTTGTGGTGGGTTATATGAAGACTCATGGGTCAGTTCCATCCTGCAGCACATATAGGTTGGACCGAGATGTGTTATACAGAGACCCATGTGGAGGACTCGGCGTAAAACACGAAGCTACCAGAGTCGCGGAGGACTCTATCCCCACTGGTGATAAGCCGGCTATATATTATTTGTAACCCTAGGCCCTAAGTATGTTATACAAGCTTGGGGGCTAGTTCGTCGATAGTATACACACACGCACAATGCCTGGTATTCACGTGTACTTTGTATACACCCCTATCACTAATATACAGTACCAGGAGTAGGCTCTTTCTTCAATTGCAAGGGTCCGATCCGAACTAGGGTAAAACTTTGCCTCGTATTACCATCCAGCCTAACAGCCAGGGATATCCTACCGAATGATATGATGAAATCATATCTGCCAACTACTATTAGAGAGGTGTGTCGGGGGGGGGGGGCAATGTGTGCGAGAGAGGCCTAAAGACAATGTGCGTGCGGGAGACACGTAGGCACATATATGTGCGTATAGAGGGCTAGTAGAGACCGTGCATGTGTATATATGCATGTGAGAGAAATAGTGTTTTCCAACTGAGATTAGTGAAAAGAGCGGCACATAGTAGTCAGAAAGAGAGAGAGAGAGAGAGAAGCAGAGAGAGCATGTGCGTGAGACACCCCGACACCCTGAGAGAGATTGTGAGAATGTGTGAAATAGAAATGCCGATGCATATAAAGTGTGTGCATTTATGCGTTAGATAGAGAGATATATAACGCGTTTGTGAGAATGGGGTGAGGCATAGTGCATCTACGTGTAAAAGGCGGTTCTACGCATTAAATTAAAATATAAATGGCATTATTATATTTGGATGAGATCATGAATTTTGCAAATTTGTGTATGGACGAAAATCGGTCTATTAGACACCCATACTCTATTGAATTCTAGCATGTGCATGTGTTTATTTCCTATTATCGATCCATAGAGTGAGAGCGGTTTGAAATACAGGCAATGGATGCTTTTGCAATTCATATATAAACATTAATTAGTGCACTCCATGTTGTTAGTGTGAAGCACTTTATACATTTGTCACTTGCATGGATACATTCCAAATTGCTAGCTACGAAATAAAATACATGTCGAATTCAACATAAAGGGGGTTTCGAAGATTCGAATTCATAGGAAGTGCATTCATCTATTTGAACCCGAGATAATGGCATTTGTAAATCAGATGTAAAAGGGGGCATCAATCTTTGTTGTGAGTTTGAACATGCTATATATATATTCATACGCATATCTAACTTTTTTTTGCAACCAAGGAGATTATACCTGGAACCATGCATGAACTGAGGTAAGTTGTATATTTTTTAATATATACTCGTGTACAATGTATATTAAAATGTACCCCCTCCATTCCAAAATTATCGTAGCTTTAGGATTTTCAAGAGTATAGATTTGTGAAGTTTGACAAATCCTGAAAGTTCAATTCAAGAGAACCAAAAATGTTAATGCTTCTGCTCCCAAATATTGAACGAAGCGCCAAATAGGCCTTTGGTCACCCGAAACCGCGCAAGACTAATGTTTTGGTGGTCGGAAATTACTGTCTTGACTCTGGCCTGTGTAGCCTATCGGCCTGATGTGCAAAGGTCTAAACCGGGGTAGGTTTGTAACTTCACCAAGACGCCAGTCTCAACCGCCTCCGAGAAGCATTCATACGCCGTGGGCGCCTAAACACCCATGCGCTCAGCCGAAATCTATCCCGCCCACATTGGGACACCTGACATGACTGTCCTACCCCCAACCCGCAATATGTCTGAAATGTTAGATGGGGGCAAAGTTTGTAACTTTCCCCAAATTTCAAACAAGCGTGTCTCAAACCGAAATATTGTTCCCCCTTAGTTCCCCGCCTCCCTTCGTTTCCCCATTCATACTCGATGGGCGCTAAAACACCCTCTCCACCAGCCGTGAAACCCCAGCCTCCTCCGTCCTCCACCCCAGAGCGGCCAATCCACCCCCGCCCTCCTCCATCACGCCGGAGCCGGTACCCCGACGTCGTCGTCCAACGCAACCGCAACTGCAATGCCCACAAGGACTTAGCAGCTGAAGCTGAGGTAGAGCTGCCTCCACGACGCCGACACCAATGTGCGCCGTACCAGAACCACTCCGACCACACCGTCCTGCGTCTCAGTGCTGTGGCTCCACTGTCACAACCGTCCATCGCACCAGAGCTGTTCCCGCTACGCCGTTGTTCATCGCCTCGAATCTGCTTCCCCGCCGCCGACAGACGGCCACCGCACCACACTCAACAACTTGGCCATGGGTTCGTCCAAGGCTGCACCGTCCTCCACAACTTCTGGTTTCCGGCGAACAACAAGATCGTCAGAAAAACAAAAGGAGGACACAGCACTGCCAGCAGAAAGAGGTACTCCTCTTCCCTTATTCGTGCAAATCTTACGTCTCCGCTCACACCGTATTCATCCCATGAAAGTAACTAGTTGAGCGCTTCTTACTGCATCTTCTTCGTGATACTAAGTGCGCAAGGTTTCCTCCCTTTTACTATTTCACCTTTGCTAGAGGTCAGTAGCCCGCCTGGATTTCAATTCAAGGTCAGTCGAACCGCAATTAAAAGAAGCAGCACCCGCTTAGCTGCGCTGAGCACCTAGTCCGCCTGTTCCTCGGGGAAGCGGCGCATCAGTGTCTATCATAGGGGTGTGGGGCGCAGGAGCTGCTTGCGCCCGATCTGGAGGTTGGCGGGGCTTGAATGGATGGCCGGGAGGGGGTGGTGCCAAGCACGGCGGTGCGGTGAGGTCGAGGGGAGGGCGCAGGCAGGGGAGGAATACTGGGCCGGTGGTCGCTGGCATTTCGAGGAAGATCGTCAACACTGACTCGCTGGAGGTAGATGAAGGCGATCTGCCCGTTCTTTGTACATCCGATGGTGCAGAAAAAATGGACTGACCTATTTGCTTTCAATCGAATGTTATTTTCATAGAATCCTATACTAATTGAGTGTGCCATGCATGTTGTAGAGCTATCATATGTCTCCCGTCACTTATTTCTCACCGACCTGCTATCTGCTACCTTTACACTTTACTAATTGTGCACACACTTCACCCATACTCACACTATTGTTTTTTATGCATGGGTATTTTAGACTCTGACGCAGTGTTGATGAATGCAGAAAAGAAAAGACAGAAGTCGCTCCAGTGTAATTCGAAGATAAGCACTAAGCGTTTCAGCTCTCTAATGGGTGCAGGGTCAGCAGTTGGAGATAGTAAACGTAGCTCTGCAGTTGATGATTTCAATTGCCACACATAACCATCCTAGGTGCTTGCTTTAACTTCGCGCTGTCAAATGTGGTTGCATGTTGCATATGGTGTCTAGCTTGTATTGCTTCCAATTTGGTTAAATTGCATCTGCTTACTTTACACATTATACCTTTGATAATGACATGCCTTCCTGTTTTTGATACATACTACATATGTCTATTAACCATGTTCGTACATCAAACTAATGCTCTTTTGTATCCCTCGTCAATCACTTATGATGAGACGGTCACCCGGGTGGGTTACTGTGAGATGCCCTACTCGTTTAAAGAGTGCAGTGTCATCCTCCCCACATGATTCTCAAGAAACAGCAAGGCTAAATGAAGATAGTCAACGTAGCTCTCTAGTTGATCACCACAATTCCCCCACACCACCATCGCAAGTGCTTGCTCTTACTGGGCAGTGTGATATGTGGTTGCATGTTGCATATGGTGTCTACCTTGTAATGCTTCTAATTAGGGTAAATTGCATCTGCTTAGTTAACACATTATACCTGTGAATATGACATGCCTTCCTGTTTTTGGTACATACTACGTCTTTCTATTAACCATGTTCTTACATCAAACTACTTTTCTTTTGTATCCCTCATCAATGCTCCTAATTTGTTAAATTACATCTCCTTAGCTTACACATTATACATGTGAATATGACACGCTTTCCTGTTTTGGTACATACTTCATCTGCCTATCACACCATGTTCTTACATCAAACTACTGTTCTTGTGTATCCTGCATCTATCGCTTATGATGAGACAGTCACGCGCGTGGGTTAATATGAGACACAATACTCTTATAAAGATTGCAATTTCATCCTCTCCACATGATTCTCAAGAAACAGCAAGCTTACATGAAGATATTGAACGTTGCTCTGTACCTGAAGACAGCACTTCCCCTACACCACCATCACAGGTGCTTGCTCCAACTTCGCAGTGTGATATGTGGTTGCATGTTGCATACGGTGTCTAGCTTGTAATGCTTCTAATTAGGGTAAATTGCAGCTGCTTAGTTTACACACTATACCTGTGAATATGAAATGCCTTCCTATTTTTGGTACACACTACATCTATGTGTTAACCTTGTTCTTACATGAAAATACCTCTCTTCTGTATCCTGCATCAATCACTTACGATGAGTCACCTTTATTCGTTGCATATTGCATATTATTTCTAGCCTGTTGCCATGTATTGCTTCTAATTTGGTCAAATACATTTGTTAGGGCACCCTTTTAATTTGGCAGAGTGATATTGGTTTCATCTTTCATATGGTTTCTAGCTTGCATCGATTCTAACAAGTTCAAGCACCTTGTGCTTAGTTTACACTTTATACATCATACATGTCAATATGTCACGCCGTCCTATTTCATACATATTCCATCCACCTATCATGCGGCTGCCTTACATGAAAGTAGTGTTCGTTGGTATCATGCATCAATAAGTTCTGAAGAGCAAATTTTATTCCTTTTTCTTGTGGGTTTGACTTGACAAGGCAAAATCAAGAAAGAGGAAGGAAAAGAGTAAGGAAGGAAATGATGGTGGTCCTCTGCAGCAACGTAAATGGAGCATCTGTACCGATTCTCCTTGTACTGATATTGCATTACATGGTCCAAGTCTTCGCTCCCCTACTCCACCATCCAAGGTGCTTGCTCTAACTTGGCAGTGTGATATATGGTTGCATGTTGCATATGGTGTCTAGCTCATATTGCTCCTAATTAGTGTAAACTGCATCTGCTTAGCTTACACATGATACATGTGAATATGACACGCTTTCCTGTTTTTGGTACATACTATATCTGTCTATCACACCATGTTCTTACATGAAACTACTCTTCTTGTGTATCCTGCATCAGTCACTTATGATGGGACACCTTTAAGTTGGCAGTGTGATATTGGTTTGCGTCTTGAATATGATTTCTAGCATGTATTGCTTCTAGTTTGATGAACGCCACCTATGATGAGACAGTTTTAACTTGGCAGAGTGATATTGATTGCACCTTCCATATGGTGTGTTGCAGTGTTTCTAATTTGTTGAAGTGCCTTCTGCTTAGTTACCACATCATAGGTGTGAATATGTCAAGCCGTCCATTTTTTCGTACATATTCCATCATCGCATCATGTGTTTGCCCTTCATCCGAGTAGTGTTCATCAGTATCATGCATGAATGAGTTCTGAAGAGCAAAATTTATTCCTTTTTCTTATCGGTTTGACTTCACAATGCAAAATCATTACAGCTGAAGGAAATTAGTCTGGGAGTGTATGATGGTGGTCCTTCGGAGCAACTCAAATAGGGGGTCTCTAAAGATTCTACTCCGCCATCCTCCCAAAAAGATTCGCAAGACAACACAAGGCTGGACAGTCAACGTAGCTGTGTAGATGATGAGCACATCTCCCCTACTCCACCATCACAGGTGCTTGCTCTAACTTGACACTATTATATGTGGTTGCATGTTGCGTATGATGTCTAGCTTGTATTGCTTCTAACTTGAATTGCATCTGCTTACTTTACACATAATGCCTGTGAATATGACACGTGTTCCTATTTCTAGAACATACGTGTACATGATGAGCACATCTCCCCTACTCCACCATCACAGGTGCTTGCTCTTACTTGGAACTGTTATACGTGGTTGCGTTTTCCGTATGATGTCTAGTTTGTATTGCTTCTGATTATGTAGAATTGCATCTGCGTAGCTTACAACTTATACCTGCAACGATCACTTACCCATAAGACACATTTAACTTGGGACTGTGATGTAGGTTGCATCTTGCATTGTCTTCTAGCTTGTACTGCTTCTAATTTCTTGAAATGGCACTTACGATGAGACACTTTTTACCTGATAGAGTGATATTGGTTGCATGTTCATATGGTGCCTAGCTTTCATTTCTTCTAATTTTGTTGAAATGCCTTCCGCTTACTGTTTTTTCATACATATTCCATCCTCCTATCGTACGTGTGAATATGAAATGCTGTCTTTTTTTGTATATATTCCATCCTCCTATCCTGCGCTTGCCTTACATCAAAGTAGTGTTCGTCTGTATCATGCATCAACCAGTTATGCAGAGCTAATTTTATTAATCTTCTTGTGGTTTTGACTTCATAAGGCAATATCATAAAATAGGAAGGAAAAGAGTAAGTTAGGGGATGTTGGTGGTACTCTGCACCGACGCAAACAGAGACTCTCTAGATTTGCCACTACTACTGCTAATGAAGTTGAAGTCCCGAGTCTACATGATGAGTTCATCTCCCACACTCCACCGTCGCAGGTGCTTGCTCTAAGTTGACAGTGTGATAATTGGTTTCATGTTGCATATGTTGTCTAGCCTGTATTTCTTCTATTTTGATTAAATTGCACTTGCTAAGTTTATATGTTATACATGTGCATATGACATGGCTTCCTGCGTCTAGAATACACTGCATCTATCTATCATACCATGTTCTTACATCAAAGTACTGTTGTTGTGTATCCCGCATCAGTAACTCATGATTGGACGCTTTTAACATGGCAGTTTGATAGTGGTTGCATCTTGCATTGATTTCTATATTGTACCGCTTCTAATTTTTCGAATTGCCACTTATGACAAGACACTTTTAACTTGGCAGAGTAATATTGGTTGCATCTTTCATATGGTGTCTAGCTTGCATTACTTCTATTTTCTTAAAAATCCTTTTGCTTAGTTTGCACATCGTAGCTGTGAATATGTCATGCCGTCCTATTTTTCTTACATATTCCATCCTCATACGGTTGTCTTACATCAAAGTATTGCTTGTCTTAATCATGCATCAATGAGTTCTGAAGAGTGATTTTATTCTTTTGTGTTATGGGTACAGCTTGACATCGCAAAGTCAAAAAAGAGCAAGGAAAATAATATAGTAGGGAGTGCTGTTACTCGTCAGGTGAAACGAAAAAGGTTCTGCCATCGAGATTCTGCTGGTACTTATAGTGCAGTAGAAGGTCCAAGTCCACCGGCTAAATCTACAAACACAGTATCACCTGCTCCACCAGCTGCAGCATCCGCTTCAACTGTACCAGCATCTCAACCAGTTACTCGTTCGTTTGCTCCGGAACTGGCCAGTTCCCAAGCTGCCTTCACACCTAACACTACTTCTGAAGCACTGCTGACACAACAGGACTTGGCAAGATCAGATGAACCTCATGAGCATCAACACCAAGACGGTACCTGACTGAGTCAAGTTGCAGTTGCATGCTCCTTTATATGTACTCTCACAGTTTGATGTACACTAACACTTTCCATATTCGTTGTTGAACTAGCACCACGGCGCAAGCGGAAACAGACATCAGGGATAATGCTTGACAGATTAACAAAATCTAAAGGAGGAAGAATGGAGATCCATTTTGAGGCAGGTTTAAAAAGGCCACGTGATGCTACAAAGTCGGCAAAGTTAGTATCAGAGGCAGCCCTTGCCGTTAGGTATCATGCGTGTATCCTCCCAACGTGGACCCAGTACAGGAATGAGAAAGACAATACCCAGTTTAACACCTTCCTTGACCATTTATCCGTAAGTAATGTTATTCATCGCAATTAGTAATATTGTCTTGCTCTGTCCCATACTTTCTAGCTTCCTCCTAATAAGACTCACATTCTTTTTTCAACAGATGAGGTTCAAGTTGGATCCGAAAGATGATGCAACTAAACAAGCATGCACTCATGTTTTTCAGTCTGCTCTGCGACAGTATCGGTACCACCTTAGAAAATCTCACTTTGAAGGCAAGGCTAACAATGAAATCGCCCAAACATCTCCAGTGGAATATATTACAGATGAAGACTGGACAGCCCTCGTTAAACACTGGTCTGATCCAAAGTATCAGGTAGGCTATATGTATTTGATCAGACCACATATTGAACTTGTATTTATGTATATGCCTTACAAGTGTATCTTCTTCTAGGCTAACTGTTTGAAGAACAAAACCAACCGTTCTAAAGTGAAATTCCAACAGACAACAGGATCTCGTAGCTATATTGCACACTGCGAGGCTCTTGTAAATAGCTGCTACTTCCTTCTTTTTTTGTGCCATATTATCGTATCTATATTGACTTGTTCCAAATACAAAGGAAAGCCCGTGCGGACCAAAAAGAACCTGAACCGAATGCAGTGCAAATCTTCAAGGATTGCCACGCCAGCAAGATGAAGGGCATGAGCACACCAGCTCAAGCAGTTGTTGTAAGTCCTTACTCCTCCTGCCTTGAACTGATTGGTACTGTGATGTGTTCATTTAACTACTTGGTTTGCAGCCAATGTCAATTACTCTGTTCACTTTTATACACAGTTGTCTTAACGTATCATTTCACCTTACATGGTTTAAAAGAGATGAAGGATATTCTTTTGGTCTTGATCTGTAATCTAGTTGTTATGTTCACGTGCGCACACAATGATAAAATAGCCTGTTTGTTTTATATCTGTTTTCCCATGATATGAATGATGTCATACTATGTTCATCCTACTTTAAACCATGTCTCTTTATCCTTAGATGTCAACGAATGTGAGGAAATAGACAATACAGTAGGCATGCTACATGGACATATGTTCCGAAAGTGATTTTATTATGTAGTTGGCACTACAATACATGCTAATGTATTACAGTAGTTCACCAAAATAAGTTATGTATAAACGTTTAACCTACTTTGTTTGTTTTTGTCTCATTAGTAACTTATCTGGTACACTAATCTACAAGTTCAAACTTTCAGGAAGCTATGGAACAAATGATTGAACAGCCACAACCACCTGAAGGTGACGAGGCTACTACAGGCACAATGTCACCTCTTGCTGCAGTGTGTCAGTATCTCTCCACTAACAGTGCAAAAAGCACCTTCCTGCGTAATTCTAGGTTGGTTGTCAAGGTAACCTCGTCCAAATCGCCTACTGAACAAAATCTTCCTGCTAGACAGAGTGATATATCTGTGCTCCAGACACAAGTCCAATCCCTAATGGACGTTGTTTCGGAAACAAGAATAGTGGTTGAGAAATGTTGTCAAGATATGAATGGTTTTGAATCTAGACTATCAGACATTCGCTTCGTTGTTGAAGAGCAATGGCGGAAAAAAGGTGGAGATCGTGCTGCTCCATCAGATTCTACAGCCTAAAACATTAGCACTCAGGTCAAATGATTTGTGCTTCTATACATCTGATGGTGCTTTTATCTGGAAGGACTGTAAACTTTATGCCAACAGGCGTTTTGTTGTATGATTGGAATTTATTTTGTTGTGATACAACATTTATGATGCTGCCACAGGTTGCAGTAATTACGATGCTATTTTTGTATAGTGTAGGTTTATCTTAGTAATGTACTTGGCCGAAAGCTTCGTAGGAGCCCAACATGCCAACATTCGTCGGGCGCATTCCAATTGGGCTAAAAACGATTACGGGCCGAAATTGGCATGTAGCCCACTAAAAATATCTGGGCTTAAATTAGCATAAGCTTTCAAATTTTTCTGGTAGGCCTATGCCCATTGTGGGCCTTTAACAGGCCTAAACATAATTTGGGACCTCAGTAAAAATAGGCCGTTTACAGGTGTAAATATCTCGAGCCAATAAAAAACATGGGCCTTTAATACACCGAAAGTGAGATTGGGCCCTGATTGTGCCAAATAACCCACTGGACTTAGCAGGCCAAAATGGTGGCCCATTTACGATGCGAATATTTGACAAGCCGAAATTCGGATGGGCCGTAAATGCATCGACCTAATACATGAGACTTTAATAGGATGAAACTTCGGTCGGGCTAGATTATCGTCATTTTTATATGGGTCATTAATGGGCCCGATATGACGTTGGGCCACATATGGCCCATGGTTTACATCCGGCGTTAACAGGCCGAAAATGACAACAGGCCGAATGACAGACATGGCCGAATATGACCCAAATCCTTCACGGTCGTTTATGGGCCGAAAGTTTTGATGGCCTGTAAATTTGCCCAAATGAAGCCGGACCTTTAACAGGCCAGAATACACCGGGCCCTAATTCGGCCCAATTACTTAGAGGACTGTTAACGGGCCAGAAGTGACCATGGGCCGCATTGAAGACAAGTTTAGACCAGGCCATTGACGGGCCGATTTGACAGAGAGTGTTGGGCCTTTAGCTGGGCCAGCCTATTATGGTCTGCAGAATCTTGTGGGCCTTTAGCTGGGCTGGCCCATTGTGGTATGCAAAATCTTGTGGGCCTTTAGCTGGGCCGGCACATTATGGTCCGCTAAATTTTGTGGGCCTTTAGCTGGGCCGGCCCATTATGGTCCGCTAAATCTTATAGGCCTTCGGTTGGGCTGGCCCATTTAAACTTTGTGGGCCACTTTTGGGCCGGTCCACGTGTCAACATATCATAGTCCCATATCGACCATTGGATGAGTGACACCTGTGCCAATGCGGAGCTGACACGTGGATCCGTCAACCAATGAGAATTTTACACGTGGAAAATCGGCATTGGTCGTGGCTGTTAACGGGTTATCGGATCCAAAATCCGACCCGATAGCTTAACGGCGTTCCGTTACGATGGATGCCATGTGTCGGTCACCCTTGACGAAAGAACTTTTGTGACGCGCGATTTATCATCATGGAAGTGGACACTTCCGTGATGATATTTTTGGTAATGTCATGGAACACTTCTATGACAGCACATGTATGACTATCTTGATTCTGTCATAAATTTTTCATGGATGGACATGCATGACAAAAAACGCGACCTACTGTGACAAACACGTATCATCATGAAAGTGTATTTTTTTGTAGTGATAGTTATTAGCTAGATGGCTTCTTCTCTCTTTTTGGATCTCAATACAATGTTCTCCCCCTCTCTTGTGGAGATCTATTTGATGTAATCTCTTTTTGTGGTGTGTTTATCGAGATCCGATGAATTGTGAGTTTATGATCAAGTTTATCTATGAATAACATTTGAATCTTCTCTGAATTCTTTTATGTATGATTGAGTTATCTTTGCAAGTCTCTTCGAATTATCAGTTTGGTTTGGCCTACTAGATTGATCTTTCTTGCCATGGGAGAAGTGCTTAGCTTTGGGTTCAATCTTGCGGTCTCCTTACCCAGTGACATAAAGGGTTGCAAGGCACGTATTGTATTGTTGCCATCAAGGATAAAAAGATGGGGTTTATATCATATTGCTTGAGTTTATCCCACTGCATCATGTCATCTTGCTTAATGCGTTATTCTATTCTTTGTGAACTTAATACTCTAGATGCAGGCAGGAGTCGGTCGATGTGTGGAGTAATAGTAGTAGATGCAGGCAAGAGTCGGTCTACTTGTTGCGGACGTGATGCCTATATACATGATCATGCCTAGATAATCTCATAATTATTCTCTTTTCTATCAACTGCTCGACAGTAATTTGTTCACTCACTGTAATACTTATGCTATCTCGAGAGAAGCCTCTAGTGAAACCTATGCCCCCCGGGTCTATCTGTTATCATATTTGCATCTTTACTTTTTGCATCTATAATATAAAATACCAAAAATATATTTATCTTATCATACTATCTCTATCAGATCTCACTTTCGCAAGTGGCCGTGAAGGGATTGACAACCCCTTTATTGTGTTGGTTGCGAGTTCTTTGTTTGTTTGTGTAGGTTCGTGGGACTTGTTGAGGAGCCTCCTACTGGATTGATACCTTGGTTATCAAAAACCGAGGGAAAGACTTATGCTACTCTGCTGCATCACCCTTTCCTCTTCAAGGAAAACCAACGGAAGCTCAAGACGTAGCACATGTACACGTACGTACAGCGGCCAGTGTGCAAGAAAGGAAATACGGCCACGTACGCAGATACAGGCGGGGTCTCAAATGCCTACTAACGCATACGTACGACCAGGGCTCGTGTACATGGCTGGGTCAGAACGGAGAAACAACATCATCATCGTATTCATGGGGAGACAACCGGCTGGGTCGGAACAGAATGCATCATCATGTTCATCGGGAGGGCTTGGACGGAACAGGCGATGGAAACGAGGCCTGGCGTACCGCAGAACGGAGGAAATGGCCTTGTGTTCGACCAACCATGGTCAAAACGGGATCCTGTTCATCGAGAGGGGTCTGGCGTACCACAAAACGGAGGAAAGGGACCTCCTACATTCGAAATGTGGGTCCTGTTGATCGGGAGGGGTGTGGCGTGCCGCAAAACGGACGAAACAGACTTGTGTTGGAGCGCTACGGTCGAAACATGGGTCCTATTCATCGGGAGGGGTGTGGTGTAGCGCAAAACGGGACTCCACGGGATACTGTTTATCTCCAGCGTCGACCTCCTCCAGCCTCCATGGGCTACTGTTCATCCACCGTCGACCTCCTCCAGCCTCCACCTGTGACTGTTCATCCATGGTCTCTTGTTCATCCAGCCTCCACCGTGCGCTACTCCACCGGCTACTGTTCAACCACCCCTCTCCACGGGCTCCTGTTCAACCACCCCTCCATGGGCTACTGTTCGTCCACCCCTCCACCATCTACTATTCATCTAGCCCTCCACGGGGTTGTCCTGTTCATCCAACCCTCCACGGGGTCCTGTTCATCCAACCCCAACCGGCTTGATCGATCGGGGTCCTGTTCATCCAGAGGCAACACCACGGGTCCTGTTCATCCACCCCCACCGCTCACTGTTCATCCAACCCCCCCCCCCCCGCACAACACTCGCTGTTCATCCAAACCCCCTGCAATGCTCACTGTTCATACAGTGGCAGCATCGATCGGCTTCAGTTAACAGCAGTAGCGAAGGAATCGCTCGATCGAGTTCAGTTAACAACCATCTATCGATCTTTCGGGTTCAGTAACGCGTAGCGTGCAGTGCAATCGCTCGGGTTCAATTAGAGCCCAACGCCTCGCTCAGGTTCAGTTAGAGCTAACACCTCGCACACACACGCGTACGTGTATGAGAGAAACGCGCAATTCTCAGCCCCGACCACCCACCATAACCGAAAACTCCCTGAAATTTTCCTCGCCCTAGCTTCTACCATGGTTTTTTCCATCATGCAGCTGCGTCTCCGGCCCGCCCAGGATGAAAAGCCCATTTTCTGTCATGATTTTTTGTCATAGAAGTAGGAGCCCACCACATCTATGATGATACCGGGTTTTGTCACAATTATCATCATAGAAGTGTCATAAGTATGACAGATTTTTTTTGTTCGGCCCAAAATGTCACGGATGTATCTTTTTTTGTAGTGCACATCATCTTGATGGGAATCCCTGGAGTTGTAGTCGTACTTGATGAAGTAGAACTTGATGTAGTCTTGGGAACCCACTTGACCAAGGCCTTGGGAGTTTCTTCAAATGCATCAATCTCTTCTTGAAGCTTGTCCTTGCCTTTTAGCTTGTGGTCTTGTGGTGGAAGATCATCTTGAGCTTGTGTCCCTTGGAAAGAAGTAGGATCATTCTTCTCTTGTTGAGGAACAAACTTCATTGTGGGGTATTGATATTCTTTCCACTCAACTCCATTGGCATTGAACTTTCGTTCAAAACCAACACCTTGATTCTTCCGGTGCCTTCCTTGCTTGCGTACAATTTCCTCGAATTGTTTACTTCCGGCAAGGCTCTTGTAGACACCTTTCTCTACAATTCCCTTCAATAAGCTATTTTCTTGCTCAAGTGTAACTTGGCTAAGATAATTGTCGGTGTTCTGGGAAAGGGGGTCCCCAGACTTGCCTGCCTGCGGCCTGCGGCGTGGCTCAAGGGGCGGCCCAGCACGACCCATCTTCATCAGCACGAGTTCAAGACCCTCGCAAGGGGCCAAGCCTCGCGGGGTGGACGACAGGGAGCTTCCTCAGGCACGGCCTCATCAGGCTGGCTCGCGAGGAGGCGGAGAGATGAAGGTGGGGTACCTCACGAGGTGCCCATGATGCAAGCCATGACGACCAAGGGCGCCAGGCGGGCGCCAGCCCATGTAGTGTCCTCCTTTCCTCTTTGGTGCAAAGGGAGCAAGTGCAGGCGAGAGCATCAAGCAAAGGCATCCGTTTCGGTTCAACAACACCAAGATCGTCGCAACGGCAGGAAGGAAGTCATTGTGGAGCCCAAGCCGGCGTCACCACCAGAGCCTTTGGCAGGCGAGGACCAACTTTAGTCAGGATAAGTGTACTAGATGTTCCCCTTCAAAATGGCCAATTGTTGGCGCCCTTCCCGCTCAATATTTGAGAAGAGGCCCAGGGCCTTTGCCTATAAATAGGACTAGCCACCCACAAGGTTGGGGGATCAGGATTGGAGGATCGAGATCATCATCTAGAAACCAGTAGAAAGAGCGACTGAACCCCCCCTAGTAGTTCATCGCACCAGCCAAGAACAGGCCCTCGCGAGGCTGTTCTTCCTTGTATTGTTCATCATCAGCCCAAAAGGCAATCCACCACACCACAAACTAGAGTAGGGTATTACACCACAATGGTGGCCCGAACTAGTATAAACCCTGTGTCTCTTGTGTTGTTCCTTTCATAGCTTAGATCCTAGCGAGGCGGTGAGCCGGAGGTAGGTAGAGGGCGTAATCTCTGCGCGCACCCCAGTGTTTGAATCTAGAGGGTCTGCCGGAACCCAAAATCCGACATTTGGCACGCCAGAATCCACCTTCTGCCGCTTTGCGTCCCGTCGCATCGTCATCATCATGTCCGGTGACCAGGCAGGCAATCCTGATACCTGGGCGGCCTGGCCCGCCCACACAGAGCCACTCGCCCCGGTTAACCCCATGCCCCTGGCATCTCGCGGTCCGCAGGGCGCTGCAGGCCGCGGGCGGCGCGGACAGACAATGGCATCTCTCACGCCGCGGCAGGCACGGTCGGCGACGAGGGCCTCCCACCATGCTGCGGCCACGGCACCGTACACCTGACGGGAGCAGGCGAACTCAAGGGCCGCGCTTACAGTGGCCCGAGAGCTACTGCAATGCAGGCTGCTGGAAGGCGGTCGCGACGTGCTGCTAGAGAGGGTGGCAGAGCTCCTGGGCTTCGCCGCCTCGGAGGCCCACCCCTTCTGCACCCAACTCCCACTTCAGGTCCAGGGTGGCCCGCACGGAGGCTCTACGCACGCCCGTGCAACCCCAAGCGGACTCCAGGGCCACCCTAACGCCGGCCAGGCCGTTAGCACCGGGCCAGCAACGGCGCTGCCTCCGTCCCTGGCTAGCGAAGAAGGACTCGCCACAACCCACGACCCTGGTGGGCCTCCGCGCTACCACCCCTAGGCGGGCGCCTCAAGCAGAACTGCGTGGCATGCGGAGCTCTACGGTGCGACCTTCGGGATGGCGGCCCCAGAAGAGTACGTGCCCCACATGATGGACCAAGGGCGCGCGCATGAGAATGAACAAGGCTCGCTCCTCGGCCCAAGCTGGGGGGACGAGGCACCAGAAGCTGAGCTCTTCCAGGAGCCCCGGGAAGGACCCGTCGGCTACGCTGGAAGCAACAATTATTGGGTACCACTAATTCCTGAGGAGCATGCACACGCTAACCATGGATCGCATGAGGTGCAGGTTGCCACAACGGGCGGCTGCCCCACTCCCACAGCTTCCTACCCCTCAGGAGGAGGGTGCCGGGGGCTGCAGGAGAGGGGCCAAGATCCAGCATCACCACCGCGGTGTTCGGAGCAAGGCGTCCTCAGGAGGTAGGCCCTCTGCTGGGGAGGTGCCTCTGGGCCTGCCCCTGGCAGAGGACCCATGGTCATCGGGGGAACCGCTGGCGACCGCTCTACCCCATCGGCGGCGTCCTGGTTTCCGGTCGTCGTTGGTGGCACTAGAGTG
The DNA here is from genome assembly GCF_018294505.1 of Triticum aestivum. Classification (NCBI taxonomy): domain Eukaryota; kingdom Viridiplantae; phylum Streptophyta; class Magnoliopsida; order Poales; family Poaceae; genus Triticum; species Triticum aestivum. The sequence continues at coordinate 121,317,344 of NC_057795.1, read as the reverse complement.
TGGCGCAAGGTGGGGCCCTCATCAGGCGATATGAAGCAAGGCCGGTACCTGTGAAGAAGGCCCAGTGCCTGTGAAGCTCGCCGCCCCGTGACACTCTCACGTAATAATGAGTGGGGATGTACACGCCGCGGAGTCTCAGGGGTGCCGGCCTCAGGCCCTGGGGCTCCCGCCCATGCCCAGTGGCAGCACTTAGCTCCGCGCTGGTGAGAACACGTCCAAGATTAGACTAGGTGCCGGACACGGCCTTTTTCTGCTTTCATTGCTTTTCCCTTGGCTGTCGTTTTCCCTGTTGGATTTAAGTTGGATTTGAGCTCGAAGATTTGCGTGTATTCGGGGAAGGGGTGTTTAGTCTCGTTCGAGCAATCTCTCGCGTTCTGGTTACCACTTTGCCTCAGCTGCCTCCCCCCGTGAGCCCCTCGCGAGCCGAGGCAGGCCTAGCTTACGTGCAGCCCAGACTGCCGTCGCCACGCCCTCTCAGGAGGTTTTCATTACAGGTTCGATGGGATCACTCAGGAGACGCTCGAGACACCACAGCCCTCCGCAGGCTAACTCGAGGCCCACGCGGGTCGAAGGTAAACAAGCCAGCCAGCTCGTCGCAAAGTCAACCGCTTGGCGCAGGCGTACGAGTGATATCGGATCTACTAATACGCTGAATGCGAGTTTTTACATGAGGGGCTACCCCTCCAAAAATGCTCTTACAACCTTCAGGGCAAGGCCCAAACTCTATCTGCGCAGGGTAAGGAAGCAGGGACAACACGCGGTCAGTCGGATAAATCCCCCAATGCATCCTCAGGGGCACCTCCTGAATCGTCGCTGGCGTCGCTGGCCTCACCGTCGCTCTCCGCGTCGCCATCAGTGGCGTCAGGGCCATTCACCACGTCGCCTTCATCAGCAGCCACGAGCACACCGTAGTTATCAGAAGCGAAGGCCCTGACAAGGGCATCCACGTTGTCTTCCACCCAGCGCGCCAGGTCGCCCCGGACGGCCTGGGGTACTGGGGCGATGGCGGCGGCGAAGTCAAAGTTGGGGTCCATGTTCTGAAGGTAGCTGAAGACATGAGAAAAGGCGCGCCCGAGCAGGGCGTGGCTCCTCTCCTCCACCAGCCTCTTGGCTCCGACCGACCGCGCCTCCAGCTGCGTCACCACGTCGGTGAAGAACTAAAGATTGCCAGCATAATTGACTGCGTGGGGCTCATCAACGGCCGCCTCGCACGTGTTACCCAAGGCTGTGTTGGCTCTCTCCCGGAGCGTGGTGAGCATGGGGCCGTGCTCATGCTCCAGGATCCGCCGCTGGCGTATCTCGTCCTCGTTCTGCCGTGCAACGGCCTCAGCCTCGTCCACCCGCTGGCGTAGAAGAAGCGCCTCGGTGTGGGAGGTAGTCAGCTCCTCCTACGCCACGCCGAGGGCGGCCTGGGAAGCATCGGCCCGCCGCTTCACTTCCTCCAGCTTGGCCCTCAGGGCAGCGGTCCTGCCTTCAGCCTCGACCCGGATCAACCCCAGCCTCTCCTCGAACTCGCACTCGAGGTTCAAGCGGGCCATCGCAACCCCGCGTTCAACCTCTTCCAGGACTCGGGCCTCGTGCACGGTGATGTCATTCTCCACCTGCATCGCCAAACGCTCTCTCGTCTCCAGACGTTCAAGATCGCATGCGCGCTCAGCAGCTTCCAGCGTCAGTGCCTCCTCACGCCTCAGGAGATCTGCCTGGTCGACCGAAGCCACCTTCATCGATGCAAGGGCTGTCTCACGCAGCTCCACCTGCTGCTCTAGGGAGTGGCACCGGGCCTGGAGTTCCTGCGCCCGCTCCTCCGCCGCCTGACGCCACTGGTCAGCCTCTCGGGCATCCTCGACGGCCCGGGAACGGGCCTCCCGAGAGGCCGCCAGCAACGCCTCGGCCTCCACATTATTGAGGTCATGCTGGTGGCGCGCAAGGGCAACAACCGCCTTCAGCTTGCGCCTCTCTTCAGCCAGGCGCAGGCCCTCAGCCTCAAGGTGCACATCTTCATCAGCAAGCTCTTCACCAAGCCGGCTCACCGCATCAGCCACCCTCCGGAGAAACCCCTGGCGAAGAACACGACGCCTCCGGGCGCGCTCAAGCACGTCTTCCGCGCCATCATCCGCCCCAAGTAAGCACGGGGGGCCACAAATCAGCACTCCCCCTCTGGGCAGCGGGCTGGGGGCTGGTGCCCTCGCGATGGCCGGGCGCGCAACGCCAGAAGCCCGGCCAGGAGCCATCCCATCCCCAAATAAGGAGCACAGGGCCGACCGCAGCCAATCACCATCCACAACCAGATGCGAAGCCCAAGGCAGGCTGGCTATACCCCGAGAAGGCTCGCGAACGAGGGTCGCAAGGTGCGCAGAGCTGCGATGCACCACAGGATGGCTCACCTCTCCGACCGGCCTCACCGCGAGGGCTCTGCTTGAGCTCGGAGCGGTCGAAGACGGTGGAGAGGGCGGAGCCTGGGGGGATGGCTCCTCAGCCATCTCCGTGAGCTCGGCAGGAAGGGCCCTACAGAGCAAGGATCAGCCAAAGTAGCGGGAGGATCAGGAGCTAGGGAAGGAGAAGGCCTACTCATCAATGGCGAAATACTTCCTACGCTTCAGCAGGCGGCAAGGGTAATCGTCACCAAGGCCTCCCTTATCTTCCGGAGAGCCTCGAAGTCCACGCGGAAGGGACCCAGGAGTTGTGCGCAGGGGTCAGCCTGCGACGAGGAAGAAGCGTCAAGGTGACAACCGTCAGGGGCGTCGTCCTGATGCATGCCGCCGGTCGCCTTGCCAAGAAGGGTAGCTGGGGCCCCAGGGGCCTCAACCACGGGCACCGCGGGCAGCGGCTCAACGCCTTCAGCCATAGCAATACGGGCCTCATGAGCTGCCCCCTTAGGAGTGCCACCTGGCGTCTTCACCCCGACTTGGGCCCCCTCAGCCTCCAGCGGCCCGTGGGCGACTAGGAGGGCAGTCACGATCACTGGGTTCTCGCGAGGCCACGTGAGGCTAGTGGGGCGCAGCCCCCATTCGTCGAATCCGGGCATCTGATTCACAAAGTCGCCCCTGTTCGAGCAAAGGTACAGCAAAGCCCCCCGTTGCCAGACGCTGCCGGGGGAAGGGGCCCCCATCAATACCAAGAGCACCTTCCTCAGCGCTTCGGGCGTCAGGTCCTCCTCCTGGAGCCTCATGTGATCTTCACGCCCGCTGAAGGCCCACATCCGGCGGGAGTGGCGCTGGAGAGGAGCAATGCAGCGTAGCAGGAACTCCTTCACAACCCTGGGCGCCGTCACGCCGAGCGCCCTCAAGAGCGCGAAGCGATGCCAAACAAAGATGAGCCGGGGGCTCGTGAGCGTCTCCTGGCCCCAGCCTAAATTGGGGACAGCGGGCGATGTTGGCTGTGAAAGCAGAGGGCTGGGCACCCCTACATCCATGTACAGCCACCGCTCATGGAACCCAGGCGCGGACAGAGGGAGGCTGAAATCAATCCCTGAGGCCGATGTTTCTGGTGCGGCAATGAAGCTCACGCATCCCAAGCATTGGGTGGGATCGACGAGGCGCAGAGAGAAGAAGTGGTGCAGCAAGGCAACCGAAGGAGGGATGCCCATCATTGCCTCACAGACAAAAAGCGAAGACGGCAAGAAGAGTAATGGATTCAGGACCCAAATGCATCATATGGATCTGGTAATGGGAAAGCACAGCGTTGAAGAAATTGGAGAAGGGGGGAACCAATCCCGCACACAGGGCGTCGGCCAAGTACTAGACCACGGTGGCTACTCTGTCGATGGAGAAGTGGGATGCGGGCCAGGCCGTCGTCCTCCCGCACTCATTGAAGATAGTGGCCAGAGCAGAGCTGACCTTGCCCAAGCCTTCTCGGTTGAGTATGATCGATCGATCGACGGCGGGAGCCGCCGTCGACGGCAGGCGAGGCGGAGGCACCGGGTTCTTCCCTTTTCCGTTCTTCATCGGAGCCATGGCAATGGGGAGAGGGATGATTCGAGATTGGATTGAAAGCAGAGGCTGGAGTTCGAGAGGAGGAAGAGCAGGGGACGGTCGAGCAGCGAAAAGAGGAACGATTGTGTGCAACCACGGGTCCGCCTAGCTGGGTGCAAAATAAGGAGGCGTGGGGGAACAGGGCCGCCCATGTCCAATCGACCGCCACGCGGCGCCCGAGGCCGCAGGCTGTTAGGGCCCGCGGCGCTTCACACTTGCCCCTTCGCTTCTCTACTCAACCAAGTCCGGGTGCACCTTGGGCCCGGGGGCTACTGTCGGCGTTCTGGGAACGGGGGTCCCCAGACTTGCCTGCCTGTGGCCTGCGGCGTGGCTCAAGGGGCGGCCCAGCACGGCCCATCTTCATCAGCACGAGCTCAAGACCCTCGCGAGGGGCCAAGCCTCGCGGGGTGGACGACAGGGAGCTTCCTCAGGCACGGCCTCATCAGGCTGGCTCGTGAGGAGGCGGAGAGATCAAGGCGGGGTACCTCACGAGGTGCCCATGACGCAATCCATGACGACCAAGGGCACCAGGTAGGCGGCAGCCTGCGCAGTGTCCTCCTTTCCTATTTGGTGCAAAGGGAGCAAGTGCAGGCGAGAGCATCAAGCAAAGGCATCTATTTCGGTGCAACAAGACCAAGACCGTCGCAACGGCAGGAAGGAAGTCATTGTGGAGCCCAAGCCGGCATCACCACCAGAGCCTTTGGTAGGCGAGGACCAACTTTAGTGAGGATATGTGTACAAGATGTTCCCCTTCAAAATGGCCAATTGTTGGCGCCCTTCCCGCTCAATATTTGAGAAGAGGGCCAGGGCCTTTGCCTATAAATAGGACTAACCACCCACAAGGTAGGGGGATCAGGATGGGAGGATCGAGATCATCATCTAGAAACCAGTAGAAAGAGCGACTGAACTCCCCCTAGTAGTTCATTGCACCAGCCAAGAACAGGCCCTCGCGAGGCTGTTCTTCCTTGTATTGTTCATCATCAGCCCAAGAGGCAATCCACCACACCACAAACTAGAGTAGGGTATTACAGCACAATGGTGGCCCGAACTAGTATAAACCATGTGTCTCTTGTGTTGTTCCTTTCATAGCTTAGATCTTGGCGAGGCGGTTAGGTGCAGGTAGGTAGAGGGCGTAATCTCTGCATGCACCCCAGTGTTCGAATCTAGAGGGTCTGCCGGAACACAAAATCCGACAAGAATCATTAGTGGAATCAAGAGAACTATTAGAAGCAACAATATTTGATTTAGCATGGTTATTGTTACTACTAGAAGAAGAATCTTTCTTACTCTTGTCGATAGATTTAACTTGTGGCATGTAAGTAGATAAGAGTAAATGCTTGGCAATGTAAGAAGAACTTTTCTTGCGAAGATCATCATTGATTGCCTTTAAAAACGCATGTTCTTGCTCAAGGGTGAGCTTTTTCAAAGAGTAACTTCTCATGAGTCTTTAAAAGTTCTCGATGATCTTCCAAGGTAGTTTCATGAGCTAACTTAAGAGTGTTTAGTTCTTTAGTTAGACGCTCAATCATCTCCTTATCATTTTCATTCGTTTTATCTTGATTAGCATGATTAGTTGACGTTCCATCATAGTTTTCATAATTAGAGTTGTCAACAAGTAAATCATCATCACCTAACAAGTCATCTTCATAACTATTGAAATCAACATACTCGGAGTGTGATACCTTTGAGCCTTTAGTCATGAAGCATCTTCCAATTCCTTCACTTGGTGAGTCAAATATGTCGTAGGAGTTGGTTGACACAAGTGCTAGCCCGGCAACACCTTTATCTTGAGTATATTCGGAGTCGGAGTGATAGCTTCTCTCGGAGTGATGGTCGGAGTCGGAGCCAGATACCCATTCACCAACATGAGCTTGATGTCTTCGCTTTGTGTAGCTCTTTGATGATTTGTCCTTCCTTTCCGAATCCTTGCTTCTTCAGGGGGGTTCTTCGTTCATAACGATCATCCTTACTCATTCTCTCTTTTGGTGGTGATTCTTCTCTTCGACTTCTTCTTTTAGGTGAGTCTTCTCTTCTTTTGTAGGGAGCCGTACACTCATTAGAGTAGTGTCTGGTTCTTCCACAGTTGTAGCAATTTCATTCACGACTCGAAGATCTTTTGTCATTGTAGGACCTTGACTTGGAACTTCTTTCCTTGCTTGTACTCTTGTAGAACTTGTTGAAGTTTTTCACCATTAGGCTCAATTCCTCATTGAAGGCTTGTTTGTCACTTGATGATGTAGGAGCATCACATGAGGCTTTGTAAGCACCACTTGACTTGTTGTGAAGCTCTTCCTTATCCTTGAGTGACATCTCATGAGAAACAATTCTTCCAATGACTTCCGTTGGTTTGTGATCTTTGAAATTTGGCATCATTTGGATCAATGTTCACACGGTATCATATTTTCCATCCAAGGCTCTTAGGACCTTCTTGATGATGAATTTGTCGGTCATGTCTTCACTTCCTAAGCCGGCAATCTCTTTTGTGATGAGAGCAAGCCTAGTGTACATTTCAGCGACACCTTCACCATCCTTCATTTTGAACTTGTCAATTTAACTTTGAAGCACATCCAATTTGGATTCCTTGATGGAGTCGGTACCTTTGTGCATATCAATCAAAGTATCCGAATTTCCTTTGCATTCTCAAGGCGGCTGATTTTGTTGAATTCTTTGGGGCACAATCCATTGAAGAGGATATCACAAGCTTGAGCATTGTATTGCAGCAACTTCAACTCTTCCGTGGTAGCTTCGTGGTTCGGTTCTCTCCCATCAAAGAATTCACCTTGCAAACCAATACAAACAATAGCCCAAATGACGGGTGTTGAGCGGATGAATCCCATGCAGGCAACGGAACCCGGATCCTTTTAAAAAATGACGGGGCCAACATCGCCCCTCAAGCCGGCTCGCGCTTGGCTAGGTTGCTCAACCTGGCCAAGCCCCTCGACCCGGCCGAACTCTCTGACCCGGCCTGGTTCCTCAACTCGGCCCCAAGAACAAGCTCAAGGCAGACGAACCCGGCACACCAAGACTTCCCCAACAAGCCAGCTCCACCCTTGGTGTGTTCCGCAACCCAGCCACGGGTCAGCTCCCATCCCATCCGGGCCGTACGATGGGACGAGTCTTCATCCATCGATGACCGATGTAACAGTGCCCCGCACATGCCTCTAGTTAGCTGGAACGAGGAAACAGTGCCCCTCACCTACCCGCTAACCAGGGCTGGCGTGGAAACAGTGCCCCTGATGTCACCACTGACGCCAGCAAGCGGCGACCTGATGGAGCGACACTGTACCCGACTCAACCCGGCCACTCTTGACGATCGATAAGACGGCAAATAGTGCCCCTAGGCATGCGGGCCCCGCGCCTAGGGGAACCCGGCGAACCACAGGCATCAAGAAGGTCCCAGCTCTGGGACCCCAGACGCTGACTGTCGGAGTAAATGACCACGGGTAGCCTAACCGGCTCCCTTTGGCCCTCAGAAAAAAACAATTGGCCGACGGAGCCTTGAAGCGCCCAAGACACGGGGCCGCCTTCTTCCGGCCGGCTATCACCTAGGCCGGCTAGCGGAAGGCGGCCCGGCCGTAAACAATCTTTGGGGGACGCCACAACAGGGTCGACTCCAAGAAAGCCGGCCCATGAAGGGCCCGCTCCAAGAAAGCTGGCCCACGAAGGACCGGCTCCAAGAAAGCCGTCCCGTGGCAGGCGGCCATGGGCCGCACCCTATAGTCAACCCCCATAACAGTGATGAGACGGGGCGTGGCTACAGTGGACCCTGCCACCCCCGAATCTCGGAACAAGCATGGCTACAGTATGCCGTACAGGGCGGACATCTCCTGTCCGGCGAGGCACTGTTGCCATGCGAATCATGACGCCAGCCACGACGGGCCGCTGGTATGGTCTAGAAGCGGCAGGCCCCTTCGGTCAGAGAGACATCCAAAGGCGGCCTGGCCTCCCCTAGCCGGCCTAAGGCCAGGACGGCTTCCTGCAGCCGGCTTGCTCCCCTCCCTGGGGCGCGTGCACCATTAAGCAGACAAGACGAGGTAAGGCTACAGTGAGCGCCCACAATGTAGCCATGCTTACCTCGACAAAGCCCTCGTCATCAGAGGTGAGGCGACGGTAACCAGCCCCCGACAAGACCCCCCAAGCGGTGGGGCCGGCCTGTCGGCCAATGGGCCGGCAGCCGGCGGGACCCACCAGTCGGCGGGCCCCAAAAGCCGGAGGACGTAGACGCTAACGGCCTGGGCCCACGCCCAGGCCGGATTAACATTGTACCCCCGGGGGGTAGGCCTATATAAACCCCCCGGGACACCCATGCAAAGGGTTGATCTCAGAGAGTTTTAGACACTACCATAGGGAGAGAAGAGAGCTAGCCTTGCCCTTCTTCCTCCTCCCACCGAACAGCTCAAGGAGCCTCTTGTAGCTTCTTCTCGATCTAGTGATCATGCGGAGACCCCGCAAAGCAGGAGTACGGGTATTATCTCCATGGAGAGCCCCCAACCTGGGTAAGATCCGCGGCGTGCATGTCTTCGCCTTATACCGTTTCCAGGCACTAGCGATGTCTTACTGGCTCCCACAATGATAAGCCATCCATTGGCATATTCGCACCTACCACCCGACACTGACGATCCGGCCCTACGACCTTATAACATTACCATTGTACCCCTAGGGGGTTGGCCTATAAAACCCCCAGGAGCTCCCACACACATAACAAGGAGAAGCAAGCACACAGTAACCTAGCCACCGATTGGTAGAATCCACAGGGAGAGGGAGCAGCCTAAGCCATGGCATGCCTTCCTTCTTCCTCCATACAGCTCTAGGAGCAACTATGTTATCGAACAGTAACTACACTCAGCAGTAATAAGGGTATTATCTCTCCGGAGAGCCCCAAACCTGGGTATGTCTTGCGTCCCGCGCTCGCTCATGCCAACCCCGCCTCTGGAGCCCACTAGTGCCCTCGAGCCTCCTCCTCTCTTTAGCCATCCCATGACATCTGCCGTGCACCCACCACGACAGTTGGCACCCACCATGGGGCAGCTCGAGGTCCTAGCCGGGAGCATGCTTCAGATGGGGCTCCTCTCCAACTCCGACGAGCCCGTCACGCTGGCGACCGCCATCATCGGCGCGCTCGCCGCCTCCTTCGCCACGCTGCGCATCTCCGACGCGCCCGCGGCCGATGAGTACCCCAGCGAGGTACTTGACTTTTTTGACTCCCTCCTCTCCCTTGGCGGAAGCAGTCCCGATGGGGCAATGGACGTCCACGTGGAGGTCTACGTCACCGGCAACGACGCCTCCTCTTCGTCGAGCATGACGAGGAAGGCCACTAAAGCCAAGGCCACGTCGGAATGGGCCGCCTCATCCAACCCGTTGCGCGCCATGATACAGAGCCTTCGCGTCCCCATCAGCACTGACATCGATGCCTCCAACATCACCAAGGCCTGGGCCCGGCTCGAGGAGGACCGCCAGCTCCTGCTGGACCTGACCGAGATGCTCGCCGCCATGCAGTGTCGCTTGGATTCCGCTCAGCTGGAGCATAACGCCGCCTATGGATTCACGCCTGCCGCGGTCGAGCCAAGCTGGGTCGCAGATGTGCGAGCCTGGGGCAGCGCGATCGACCGCGCCCTTGGCGCCAACCAGCCCGTATACGAGACTCCCGCGAAGAACATGCGTGCTTCCCAGGCGGCCATAGTCGGCCTGGATCAGCTCTCGGGCGAGGAGCTGAGGGAGCGCATCAAGCGGATGGGCGACCTCCTTGACGCGGCCAACGCACAACAGGACCGCCTCAACCTTCTCGCCAAGCCGTCAGGATCCGGCTCCGCCCGTGCCGCCGAACCCGGAGATCATCAGCACATGGCATCCTCACCACCAGGCGAGGCGCATTCTGCTGGGACCCAGACTCGGCGTGACCCGGTCCCGAGAGCCGCAGGCGGCTTAGGTGACGAGTCGGCTCCAGGAAACCGATGCGGACCCGACCAACTCGGTCGGCGTCCGGCTCCAACCGACCCGGCCCCCCGTGGCCCCGTCGCCTGCCGACTTGGCGCACGCGCCATCAACGACACTGACACTCGCCACCGACTCGATCGGCTTGCTTTCTCCCTGGAGGTGGAGGAGAGCGGCGTCGTAGGGCCGACGTGCTTCGGCCCACGCATCCGGGAGGAGCCCTTTCCGAAAGGGTTCACGCTCCCCCACGACACCCCAAGTACAACGGAACCGTGAAGCTGGAGGACTGGCTCACTGACTACACCACCGCCGTCGGCATCACCGGCGGCAACCACCAACTTGTCGTGCGCTACATGCTGCTCATACTCCAAGGGTCAGCCCGCACCTGGTTGAACAGTCTGTCGGTGGGCAGCGTCAACATGTGGGTTGACTTCGAGCAGGCCTTCGTCCGCAACTTCATGGGAACCTACCGGTAACCCGGCCGCCCTAGCCAGCTCGCCATGTGTGTGCAGGGGCCGATGGAGACCGGCCGCGAATACCTCGCACGCTGGACCGAGCTCCGGAATAGCTGCAAGGGCGTCCACGAGGTCCAAGCAATCTAGTTCTTCGTCAACGGGTGCCGAGACAGCACCCTCCTAAAGCACAAGCTCTTGTGCTCCGAGCCGGCCACCATGGCCGCGCTCATGGTGACGGCGGACAAGTACGCCAACACCGACTCCGCTATGAAGATCCAGGTGGCGCTGGATGAAGCCGGCAAAGCAAAGCCAGTTCCCCCTCCGAGGCCGGCCGACGAAGGCAGCCGATAGCAACACAACCAACAGAACCTCAAGCGCAAGGCCGATCAGCTGGCTCAGTGCTACGATAACCGGCTCGTCGCAGCCGCCGAGCCCGCGACCGACCCGGCGGCAAAGCGCTGGCAGACCGGCAAGGCGGCATGGCAGCTCGCCATGAGTTTCGAGGAGATGCTCGACGCTCCCTGCAAGAACCACAGCGGCGCGAGGCCGTCCATGCACACGCTTCGGCAGTGTGGGATCACCAAGCGCATCATGAGGGGCGATGTCCTGCCCCCTCCGGCTCCGGCTCCGGGCGCGGGTCAGCCAGCTCAGCCTCCACCGCCGCCCCCGGCCGGTGACGCCATGCGCGAGGATGCCTACCCGGACCAGAACGCGGCCTACGTCGCCTTCACCAGCATCAACGATGACAAGCGCAGTGAACGTCTCCACCGGCAGGAGGTGAACACTGTCATCCCGGCCAAGCTGGAGTACATGCATTTGTCAGACCGCCCGGTCACCTGGTACCGGAGGACCACCCGGCCATCATGCCGAATCCAGGTGGCTACACCCTCATCCTCAACCCCACTATCATTGCGCCACGGCGCACATGCAAGTTTTCCCGAGTCCTCATCGACGGCGGCAGCAACATCAACATCCTCTACCGCGACACCATGACCAAACTCAGCCTCGAGGCCAAGGACCTGGAGCCAACCCGGACGATATTCCACGACATCGTTCCCGGCCTCTCCTACTCTCCCATCGGCCGGGTCCGGCTCGACGTCCTGTTCGGCGATAGCAGTCACTTCGGGCGCAAACCAATCTGGTTCGAGGTGGTGGACCTGTCCAGCGCGTACCACACACTGCTGGGCCGACCCGCGGTCGCCAAGTTCATGGCGGTCCCCCACTACGCCTATCTGAAGATGAAGCTGCTGGGTCTGAAGGGCCTCATCACCATCACCGGCGACTATCGCAAGTCCCTGGAGTGCGCCCGAGACGGTGCTAAGCTGGCCGAGTCGCTGGTCATAGCCGAGGAGCGGCGCCAACTCGACCGGATCATTGCCCTGGTCGGCGAAGTGTCAGCTGTGCCAATCCCGACTGAAGAACTGGCCAATGAAGCCGCCTTCAAGCCCTCCAAGGATACCAAGAAAGTGAAGCTGAACCCGGAAGACCTCAGCTGCAGCAAGTACGTGGTCGTAGGCACCCGCCTCGACAGCAAATAGGAAGGCGAGCTCGTCGACTTCCTCCATGAGAATCGGGATATTTCTGCATGGACCCCAAAGGAGATGCCGGGTATCCCGAGGAAGTACACCGAGCACAAAATCCACGTCGATAAGGACGCCAAGTCTGTCTGCCAACCCCTACGATGATTTTCCGAATAGAAGAGAAGAACCATCGGTGAAGAGGTCGCCAAGCTTTTGGCAGCCGGCTTCATCATGGAAGTGTTTCACCCCGAGTGGCTGGCCAACCCAGTCCTCTTCCTGAAGAAAAACAAGACCTGGCGCATGTGTCTCGACTACACCAGCCTGAACAAGGCTTGCCGCAAGGATCCATTTGCCCTCCCGCGGATCAACCAAGTCATCAACTCGACCGCCGAGTGCGAGCTCCTGTCCTTCCTGGATGCTTACTCCGGCTACCACCAGATCAATCTGGACCCGGCTGACGCCCTGAAGACATCCTTCATCATGCCCTTTGGGGCGTACTACTACATCACCATGTCGTTCGGCTTGAAGAACGCCGGCGCCACCTTCCAGTGCTGCATGCAGAAATGCTTGCTGCTGCAACTCGGCCACAACATTCACGTTTATGTGGATGACATCATGGTGAAGACCAAGCAGCACCTCATGCTCCTCGACGACCTGAAGGAAACATTTGCCAACTTGCGTGAATACAAGGTCAAGCTCAACCCGGAGAAATGCGTTTTCGGCGTCTCGGCCGGAAAGCTACTCGGCTTCCTCGTCTCGGAGTGCGGCATTGAGGCGAACCTAGAAAAGATCAAGGCCATCGAGCGCATGCGCAAGCCGGCCCGGTTTCTCAGCCGGCTAGGTGAGAGGGCCTTGCCCCTGTACGATTTGATGAAGAAGACGATGTTGTTCAAATGGAACGGCCAGGCGGACAAAGCTTTCTCGGACCTCAAGCGCATGCTCTCCACCGCACCGGTCCTGGACGTGCTGGCCGAGATGGAGTCGCTGCTGCTCTATATTTTCGCGACCTCACGGTCGGTCAGCATGGTGATGGTGATCAAGCGACTAGAGAAGGGCAAGGTTCAAGCCGTCCAGCATCCGATCTACTACCTGAGCGAAGTGCTTTCCGCCTCCAAGCAAAACTACCCACATTACCAGAAGATATGTTACGGTGTGTACTTCACTGCCAAGAAGCTGAAGCAGTATTTCCGGGAGCATGTCATCACCATGGTCAGCACGGCTCCCCTCGGCGAAATCATCGGGTGCCGGGACGCCTCTGGCCGGGTCGCCAAGTGTGCGCTCGAGCTAGCCGGCCACACCATCCTCTACGAGCCCCGCACCATGATCAAGTCCCAGGCCCTGGCCGACTTCCTCATCACTGGACCGAGAACCAGTACCTGCCACCGCCTCTGGACTCGATGCACTGGCGCATGCACTTCGATGGATCCCAGATGCGACTCGTCCTAAGGCCCGGCATTCTGCTATCTTCCCCGGAGGGTGACCGATTTCGCTACGCGCTCCAGATCCACTTCGCCGCGTCCAACAACATCACCGAGTATGAAGCCCTTGTGCATGGCCTCTGGCTCGCCAAGGAATTCGGCATCCGGTGCATCCTGTGCTACGGAGACTCGAACCTAGTGGTGCAGCACTGCTCCGGCGAGTGGGACGCCTACGACTCCAACATGGCAAGCTACCGCTTCCTTGTCCAGAAGCTGTCCGGATCCTTCAAGGGCTGCGAGTTCCTCCATGTCCTGTGCGCGGAGAACGAGGTAGTCGACATGCTCGCCAAGATCGCCTCGTCCCGATAGTCCATCCCGCCCGGTGTCTCCCTCGAGCACCTGCACAAGCCGTCCGTCAAGCCATCTCTGGACTCTGAGTCCGTCCACGTCCCAGATGACCCGGCCGCGCCGCAACCCGGCCCGGGGACTGCCGAACTCGGCCCGGAGACCGAAGCCGCCGACCCGGCCACCATCATCCTTGACCCGGCCACCACCATCCCCGACCCGGGGGCTGCTTAGCCCGACTCGGGGGCTGCCGACCCGGAACCCACCCTGGTGGCCGTCTTCACCGTGGTGACGGCTCCATCTTGGGCCCTGCCCATCTCGGAGTCCCTGGAGAACGGGGTCCTCCCCATGGACAAGACCGAGGCCCAACAGGTGCAACATTGAAAGTGCAACTATCCCTAGGTGGTTTTGGTAATTCCTAACAACATATAGCTCATTGAGCTAACACTATTCCAAGACAAATATTTCAGGAAAGCTCAATGAATGGTATGGCATGGATGAGAAAAGTGGATCCCTCAAAATGCTAAGGATAAAAGGATTGGCTCAAGCTCAAAGCTCAAGACTCTACATTTTATATTTTAGTGATCCAAGATCACATTGAGTCTATAGGAAAAGCCAATACTATCAAGGAGGAATGAGGTGTTGCTTAATGAGGTTCTTGCTTCATAGTGCTTATTGATATGCTCCAAAACCCTCAACTACTTTCTCACATCCACATTTGATCTAAACCTGAAGTCTAACCCGGCCCCACCAATTCTATCTATTCGGCGCCACCGAGTTCAGATATCATAGCCACTGCCACAAACCCTAGGCAAATCGGTCTGACCGAGATGGGATTGTAATCTCTCTATTTCCCTTCGTAACGTTTCGGTCTCACCGAGAAGAGCGATCGGACCCACCGAGATTGCAACATAAACTCTCTATTTCCCTTTCATAACATTTCGGTCTCACTGAAATGAGCGAACTGGTCCCACCGAGTTTACCTGACCAACTCTCTGGTTAGCTTATTACCAAAATCGGTCTCACCGAGTTTGTGTAATCGGTCTCACCAAGATTACGTTATGCCCTAACCCTAATCATATCGGTCCTATCGAGTTGCATGTCCGTCCCACCAAAAACCCTAACGGTCACTAGGTTTACTGAATCGGTCAGACCGAGTTTCTCAATTCGGTCCCACCGAGATTGGTAAATTGTGTGTAACGGTTAGATTTTGTGTGGAGGCTATATAAACCCCTCCACCTCCTGTTCATCCGTGGAGAGAGCCATCAGAATAAACGTACACTTCCAACTTACCATTTCTGAGAGAGAACCACCTACTCATGTGTTGAGACCAAGATATTCCATTCCTACCATATGAAACTTGATCTCTAGCCTTCCCCAAGTTGCTTTCCACTCAAATCTTCTTTCCACCAAATCTAAATCTTGTGTGAGAGAGAGAGAGAGAGAGAGTTGAGTGTTGGGGAGACTATCATTTGAAGCACAAGAGCAAGGAGTTCATCATCAACACACCATTTGTTACTTCTTGGAGAGTGGTGTCTCCTAGATTGGCTAGGTGTCACTTGGGAGCCTCCGACAAGATTGTGGAGTTGAACCAAGGAGTTTGTAAGGGCAAGGAGATCACCTACTTCATGAAGATATACCGCTTGTGAGGCAAGTCCTTCATGGGCGACGGCCATGGTGGGATAGACAAGGTTGCTTCTTCGTGGACCCTTCTTGGGTGGAGCCCTCCATGGACTCGCGCAGCCGTTACCCTTCGTGGGTTGAAGTCTCCATCAACGTGGATGTACGATAGCACCACCTATCAGAACCACGGCTCAAAAATCACCGTGTCCTCAAATTGCGTTTGAATTCTCCAAACCCTTCCCTTTACATTATTGCAAGTTGCATGCTTTATTTTCCGCTGCTTATATACTCTTTGCATGCTTGCCTGAATTGTGTTAAGATTGCTTGACTTGTGCTAAGTTTGCTAAAATCTGCCAAAGAATAAAATTGGGAAAAGGTTAAGTTTTTATTTGGTCAAGTAGTTTAATCGCCCCCCTCTAGACATACTTCCGATCCTACAAGTGGTATCAGAGCCTTGGTCTCCATTTGCTTTGATTTCCATAGCTTTTGGTGGTCATAGCCTTGGTTTCACAACCTAGGAGAGTATGGCGTCTACCAAGAAAAACTACCACCGTAGAGGTCCTTACTTTGATGGTACTAATTTTGCTAGCTGGAAGCATAAGAGGAAAATGCATATCCTTGGACATAACCCCGCCATTTTGGCTATTGTGTGTGTTGAAGATGGGAGAGAACCGAACCGTGAAGCTAGCGCGGATGAGTTGAAGATGCTGCAATACAACGCTCAAGCTTGTGATATCCTCTTCAACGGATTGTGCCCCGAAGAATTCAAGAATATCAGCCGTCTTGAGAATGCAAAGGAAATTTGGGACACTTTGATTGACATGCACGAAGGTACCAACTCCATCAAGGAATCCAAGTTGGATCTGCCTCAAAGTCAACTTGACAAGTTCAAGATGAAGGATGGTGAAGGCATCGCTGAAATGTACTCTAGGCTTGCTCTCATCACAAATGAGATTGCCGGCTTAGGAAGTGAACAGATGACCGACAAATTCATCATCAAGAAGATCCTAAGAGCATTGGATGGAAAATATGATATCGTGTGCACATTGATCCAAATGATGCCAAATTACAAGAATCTTAACCCTACGGAGGTCATTGGAAGAATTGTTGCTTATGAGATGTCACTCAAGGATAAGGAGGAGCTACACAACAACTCAAGTGGTGCTTACAAAGCCTCATGTGAAGCTCCCACATCATCAAGTGA
This sequence comes from Triticum aestivum, assembly GCF_018294505.1. Lineage (NCBI taxonomy): Eukaryota > Viridiplantae > Streptophyta > Magnoliopsida > Poales > Poaceae > Triticum > Triticum aestivum. The sequence continues at coordinate 121,300,877 of NC_057795.1, read as the reverse complement.
GAAAAAAACTTCAATGAATAATTGAGCCTAATGGGGAATAACTTCAACAAATTCTACAAGAGTAGAAGCAGGGAAAGAAGTTCCAAGTAAAGGTCCTACAATGATAAAAGATCTTCTAGTCGAGAGCGCAATTGCTACTACTATGGAAGACCCGGACACTACTCAAATGAGTGTACGGCTCCCTACAAAATAAGAGAAGAATCACATAAGATGAGAAGTAGAAGAGAAGAATCACCGCCAAGAGAGAGAAGGAGTAGAGATGATCGTTATGAACGAAGAATATCCCGGAGAAGCAAGGATTCATAAAGGAAGGACAAGTCATCAAGGAGCTACACAAAACAAATACATCAAGCTCATGTTGGTGAATGGGTATCCGGTTCCAACTCTGAACATCACTCCGAGAGAAGCTATCACGCCGACTCCGAACATACTCAAGATGAAGGTGTTGCCGGTCTAGCACTTGTGTCAACCAACTCCTACGACATATTTGATTCACCAAATGAGGGACTTGGAAGATGCTTCATGGCTAAAGGCCCAAAGGTAACACACCCCGAGTATGTTGATTTCAATAGTGATGAAGATGACTTGCTAGGTGATGATGATTTACTTATTGACAACTCTAGTGATGAATACTATGAGGAAACGTCAATTAATCATGCTAATCAAGATAAAACGAAGGACGATGATAAGCAGAAGATTGAGATCCTAACTAAAGAACTAAACACTCGTAAGTTAGCTCATGAAACTATCTTAGGGGATCATCGAGAACTTCTGAGGACTCATGAGAAGTTATGCTTTGAAAAGCTCAACCTTGAGCAAGAGCATGAGTTCTTAAAGGCAATCAATGATGTTCTTCGCAAGAAAATCTCTTCTTACATTGCCAAGCGTTTACTCTTATCTACTTACATGCCACAAGTCAAGTCTAGTAACAAGAACAAGAAGGATTCTTCCTCTAGTAGTAACAATAGTCATGTTAAATCCAATGTTGTTGCTTCTAGTAGTTCTCTTGATTCCACTAATGACTCTCTTAGGCAAGTTACACTTGAGCAAGAAAATAGCTTATTGAAGGGAATTATAGAGAAATGTTTTTACAAGAGCCTTGCCGGAAGTAAACAAATCGAAGAAATTGTACGCAAGCAAGGAAGGCACCGGAAGAACCAAGGTGTTGGTTTTGTACGAAAGTTCAATGCCAATGGAGTTGAGTGGGAAGAAGATGAATACCCCAAGACGAAGTTTGTTCCTCAACAAGAGAAGTATTATCCTACTTCCTTCAAAGGGACACAAGCTCAAGATGATCTTCCACCACAAGACCACAAGCAAAAAGGCAAGGATGAGCTTCAAGAGGAAATTGATGCATTTGAAGAAGCTCCCAAGGCCTTGGTCAAGTGGGTTCCCAAGACTACGTCAAGTTCTACTTCATCAAGTACGACTACAACTCCAAGGATTCCCATCAATATGGTGTGGATCCTCAAGAAAAAGAACTAGAGTGTTCTTGAGGGTGACTCCGCAAACATACTTCACTCATATCATTTTGGCAAGGACAAGTGCAATCAACTTTCACATCTTGCACTAGTTCATGGAGTCACAAACCCTCTTGTTGGTAAGACAAGGGACAAGGTAACCTAATTCTTTCATAGACATCATTTTGTGTGTGCATCACTCTATGTCTGTGGATATCCTTGTTTGTTCCTTGTGGGACTAACCCGTGTAGGTATTGAAAGTGCAACTCACTCCAATGGATTGCTCCAGATGATCTACATCAACATTGAGCATCCACATCTTCAACACCGAAGTCATCATCGACAAAACCCAAGGTTAGTTCATCCCTCTAAGGGGGGATCTCACATCTAGGGGCAACTTTACTCTAAGAATTGAGTTAAAGTAACTAATGGTGTGAACACATCAATGTATTATGTAAAAGTGGTAACCCCACCTTAGCTTAAACGATGAGTATGACCTATCATCAAATGTTCTCATTTGACTGCTAAGTCAATATACTCATATATAGATGACCTAGTCATAGCCAATTGCTTGATAGATGCTAGATTGGTTGTGCATGCTTTGCCACATATTTCATTTGTCATTTTATTGTGTGAGCATGTTGATTGCATAATTTACTCATTCGAGGACATCCACTTGCAGTTTTTCTTGTTTGGCTTCTTTTTCTTTTGGCCAAGTGGATGGAAAAGAATGCCTAAGAACCTTCTCTAGCTATCTATGCTATTCTTGCCTCAAACTCTATTCATGCTACATCATAAAATTTGATCAAGTCAGATTTGAACCACTCTGTGTGAGGAGCACTCGGAGTTCCCGATTAATCATAGAATTAAACTTCCAAAACTTCTTTGTGTGTTTCGGTCTAACCGATTCTTCCATTTCGGTCATACCGAGATCACTAAGTCGATATAAGTTTTCAATCTCGGTGCAACCAATTTGAACATTTCAGTTCCACCGAGTTGCAGTAACTGCTTGCAGTAATGCATCTCGGTGCCACCAAGTTGTTCCACTCGGTCACGCCGACAGGGTCGGGCTATATATACCCACGGGCAAAATTTTGGAAAATTTTCTCCGAACACTTTCACCCGCTCAGCTCGCTCTGCCTCCTGGGTCTCCGGATCGTCCTCCTCGTCGCCAGCCGCCTGCCGCTGGTCTCCGCCGCCGTCAACGGGAATCAACTCCGCTGTTGCCGCTGTAGCGAGTCCATCACCGAACTAGGGTATGGACTTGATCACTGTTCTATCCCTATCTGATTCCTACCACATTGTGTTCGCCATGAATCTTGCCACGATTGAAACAATCTTATCTAGTCAAAACACTTCGTAGTTTAGGCTAGATTGAAAATTTAGGGTTAGGTTTCCGCCGAAACCATCTCGGACCCATCGAGTTGTAGAAATCGGTTCCACCGATTTGGCTAAGGCCATTGCACATGTGATTCTCGGTCTGACCGAGAATTGCAAATCGGTGTGACCGAGTTCAGCACTTTGTGAAACCCTAGCAGTCTCGGTGCCACCGAACTGTGACTCGGTCTGACCGAGTTCACTAGTTTAGGTTCCTAAAGCTTCTTCGGTATCACCGAGTTTACAAATCGGTTGATCCAAAATGTTTTCTGTGGAAAACTAAAACTAAGTTTTTAATTCAATCTTTTGCTAAAATCTCTGTATTTTGTGATGCTTATCCCCTCTATCTCATCTATATCTATTCACAGGGTCAGCTGTCAGTGTTCGCAATATGTTTGATCAAAGTGACAGCTAGAACAGGGAAGAGGAGCAGGTTCACATGAGTGAGGGCACTAGTCCCTCCATTTCCTCAGATGATAGCAGCAGGAGCACCCCAAGCAACTTACCCAAAGCTGCCACCAGGGCCAGGAAGAAGAAAACCTCAGATTCTGAGGATGAAGACTATGTGTCAGAAGAGGATGAGGCCACATCCAGGAAAGTTCTCAAGAAGGAGTATGGCACAGCTGCAGCCACCAAGCCTGGTTTGGATAGGAAAGTCCCAGCCAAGAGGACTCCTATGCTGAAAGTCAGAGGCTCAACTAAAGAAACTGAGAAATCTGATCCCAAGGAGCCAGAAGTGACTGAGAAGAAGAGGAAGGAAAGGGTCTAGAAGACCATGGCCAGGGTTGTTGGAAAGCCTTCCATGATGGAAGATGAAGAAGAAGAAGAAGCTGTTGCACTAGCTCCCAAAGCTCAGAAGCTTATGGGTGATGCCAGCAGGTCAGGGGCTGCTTCATCTAAGCCCAAAGAAGCACCCAAGGATGCTTCCAAGCCCAAGACTGCACCTAAGAGGAATACTAGGAACATACCAGCTGCTGAGAAGAACAAGGCCCCAGTGCCAGAAGTTGTTGCTGAAGAGGAAGATGATGAGGAACACATCTTGAGAAAGTTGAAGCCTAAAATTCCAGATCATAACGATGCTCATCCTGCAGCTGAGAACATGAAGCTGAGAAAGGATGCATGACTCAGACAGTGGAGGTTGACTGATCCATATGCAGTCAGGAGGAGAACTGATGTGGACTACATGTTCCATACAAAGGAACAACAGGATTTCTATGAGACAGTGGTGCTGGACAAGAAGCCAATAGTCTGTGACATGAGATGGGTGGACTGGAAATACATCAAGGAGAATGAAGAACACTATCCTGGTGTGCATGACAGTTTCAAGGGTTGTGGAGTGGATGACTTTGTTGCGCAGAAGCTCACAAAGTGGAATGATGAGCTAATAATGCAATTCTACTCCACAACACACTTTTATCCAGATGGCAGGATAGTATGGATGTCTGAAGGTACTAGGTACCAATCATCAATTGAAGAATGGGCAAATCTGATCAATGCACCTAAGGATAAAGAATATGACTTGGATGTCTATGCCAAGAAGAAGATGGATCACAACTCTATGGCACATATGTACAAGGAGATCCCAGATGAAGCACTTGAGACTCACAAGTTTGGATCTGTACATTATCTTCTGTCAGGACTTCTAACCATCAACTGGATCCTCATGCACATTCTTTTTCCTAAGTCAGGAGATCACAATATGATCAGAGGTCATGCTATCAATCTGCTACACTTATTTGATGTGCCACAAAAGTTCAAGGTCATGAGCCTCATTGTTGAAACTATCAAGAGGACAGTTGCAGACCAGAAAAGAAGTTGTGGGTATGCCCCACAGATCCATGAGCTGATTAACTCCAAGATGGGTACTGGCACATACTTGTTGGACAAGGAACACATGTCCATCTACCCAGATTATGAGGACAACATAGTTGTGATGGATGAAGATGAACCATCTTCTGTACAAGCTCAAGCAAAGAAGGAGCAAGCAAGGACATAAAAGGCTGCCAAGATGCCAACCATTGATGAGGCATCTTAGTACTTCCTGAAGAGCAAGCAAGATCAGCTTGGCTACATGATTGCATCCACTCTGAGGATTGAGATGGGGTTGGCCACCCTGAATCAATACCAGGAGAGCCTGGAGAGGATCATGGAGCAGAAGTTCTATGACTTGGATGTGAAGGTTACTGAGATTCAGTCTGTTGTTGAGCAACTCCAAGATGACATGTAGGAGAGGAAGGGCAAGACAACCACTTAGGCATTTGCTAGAGTTCCTAGAGCTCAGAGATCAGCTGCAGTGCCAGTGACAGACAAAAGAGCAACTTCATCTACACCAGCTACAGCTTCAGTGCCACCAGCTCCAGCAACTACTCCACCAGCTCCAACTTCATCAACTGATGCCTTCGTCCTTGGAGTCATTTCTACACCACCACATCAAGACCAAGCCTGAGAGACGATTTAATACTATGCATTTTCTAGGAACTTTCTGGTAACTTGTTGCCAAAGGGGGAGAAAAATGTATAGATCATATGCTGAGAGAGAGAGAGAGAGAGAGTTTGCTTTTGTTCTCTCTTGTTTTGGTGGTTGAACTTTGTTTGCTTTTGTTTGAGATACTTTATGCCTGTGTGATACTTGGATGATCATGTGATACATTAATGCTTGTTGGAGACATTATACTTTTATCTTTATATGATTATGATCATTCACTTTGCTTGGTGATGAGTGCATGTACTTCAATTATTATCATTTTGAGCGCTCCACCAAGATGTATGTGACATGGGAGAGTAACTCATGATCCTAACTCTATGTGCATTTGCAGTACAAAGCAAATCTTAAACCATGCACAAATTTAGGGGGAGCTCTCATATTTCACATACTTCTCAAAGCGACAATGTTTTTCAATCTTATTATCATTTGTCGAAGCTTTGATATATATGTTGTCATCAATTACCAAAATGAGGGAGATTGAAAGTGCAACTATCCCTAGGTGGTTTTGGTAATTCCTAACAACATATAGCTCATTGAGCTAACACTATTCCAAGACAAATATTTCAAGAAAGCTCAATGAATGGTATGGCATGGATGACAAAAGTGGATCCCTCAAAATGCTAAGGATAAAAGGATTGGCTCAAGCTCAAAGCTCAAGACTCTACATTTTATATTTTAGTGATCCAAGATCACATTAAGTCTATAGGAAAAGCCAATACTATCAAGGAGGGATAAGGTGTTGCTTAATGAGGTTCTTGCTTCATAGTGCTTAGTGATATGCTGCAAAACCCTCAACTACTTTCTCACATCTACATTTGACCTAAACCTAAAGTCTAACTCGGCCTTACCGATTCTTTCTATCCGGCACCACCGAGTTCAGATGTCATAGCCACTACCACAAACCCTACGCAAATCGGTCTCACCGATAGGAATCTCGGTCTCACCAAGATGGGATTGTAATCTCTTTGTTTCCCTTCGTAATGTTTCGGTCTCACCGAGAGGAGCGATCGCTCCCATCAAGATTGCAATGTAAACTCTCTGTTTCCCTTTGAAAACATTTCGGTCTCACCGAAATGAGCAAACCGGTCCCACCGAGTTAACCTGACCAACTCTCTGGTTAGCTTATTACCAAAATTGGTCTCACCGAGTTTGTGTAATCGGTCTCACCGAGATTACGTTATGCCCTAACCCTAACCATATCGGTCCTACCGAGTTGCATGTCGGTCCCACCGAAAACCCTAACGGTCACTAGGTTTACTGAATCGGTCAGACTGAGTTTCTCAATTCGGTCCCACCGAGATTGGTAAATTGTGTGTAATGGTTAGATTTTGTGTGGAGGCTATATATACCCCTCCACCACCTCTTCATTCGTGGAGAGAGCCATCAAAACAAACCTACAATTCCAACTTACCATTTCTGAGAGAGAACCACCTACTCATGTGTTGAGACCAAGATATTCCATTCTTACCATATAAATCTTGATCTCTAGCCTTCCCCAAGTTGCTTTCCACTCAAATCTTCTTTCCACCAAATCCAAATCTTGTGAGAGAGAGAGAGTTGAGTGTTGGGAAGACTATCATTTGAAGCACAACAGCAAGGAGTTCATCATCAACACACCATTTGTTACTTCTTGGAGAGTGGTGTCTCCTAGATTGGCTAGGTGTCACTTGGGAGCCTCCGACAAGATTTTGGAGTTGAACCAAGGAGTTTGTAAGGGCAAGGAGATCGCCTACTTCATGAAGATCTGCCGCTAGTGAGGCAAGTCCTTCGTGGGTGACGGCCATGGTGGGATAGACAAGGTTGGTTATTCATGGACCCTTCTTGGGTGGAGCCCTCCATGGACTCGCGCAGCCGTTACCCTTCATGGGTTGAAGTATCCATTAACATGGATGTACGATAGCACCACCTATCAAAACCACGGCTCAAAAATCACCATGTCTTCAAATTGCGTTTGAATTCTCCAAACCCTTCCCTTTACATTCTTGCAAGTTGCATGCTTTATTTTCCGCCGCTTATATACTCTTTGCATGCTTGCTTGAATTGTGTTAAGATTGCTTGACTTGTGCTAAGTTTGCTAAAATCTGCCAAAGACTAAAATTGAAAAAAGGTTAAGTTTTTATTTTGTCAAGTAGTCTAATCACCCCCTCTAGAAATACTTCCGATCCTACAAGTGGTATCAGAGCCTTGGTCTCCATTTGCTTTGATTTCCATAGCTTTTGGTGGTCATAGCCTTGGTTTCACAACCTAGGAGAGTATGTCGTCTAGCGAGGGAAACTACCACCGTAGAGATCCTTACGTTGATGGTACTAATTTTGCTAGTTGGAAGCATAAGATGAAAATGCATATCCTTGGACATAACCCCACTATTTGGGCTATTGTGTGTATTGGCTTGCAAGGTGAATTCTTCGATGGGAGAGAACCGAACCGTGAAGATAGCACGGATGAGTTGAAGATGCTGCAATACAACGCTCAAGCTTGTGATATCCTCTTCAATGGATTGTGCCCCGTAGAATTCAACAAAATCAGCCGTCTTGAGAATGCAAAGGAAATTTGGGACACTTTGATTGACATGCACGAAGGTACCGACTCCTTCAAGGAATCCAAGTTGGATGTGCTTCAAAGTCAACTTGACAAGTTCAAGATGAAGGATGGTGGAGGCGTCGCTGAAATGTACTCTAGGCTTGCTCTCATCACAAATGAGATTGCCGGCTTAGGAAGTGAAGAGATGACCGATAAATTCATCATCAAGATGATCCTAAGAGCATTGGATGGAAAATATGATACCATGTGCACATTGATCCAAATGATGCCAAATTACAAGAATCTCAAGCCAACAGAGGTCATTGGAAGAATTGTTGCTCATGAGATGTCACTCAAGGATAAGGAGGAGCTGCACAACAAGTCAAGTGGTGCTTACAAAGCCTCATGTGAAGCTCCCACATCATCAAGTGAGAAACAAACCTTCAATGAAGAATTGAACCTAATGGTGAATAACTTCAACAAATTCTACAAGAGTAGAAGCAAGGAAAGAAGTTCCAACTCAAGGTCCTAGAATGATAAAAGATCTTCTAGTGGAGAACGGAATTGCTACAACCTAAGAGGAGAAGTAGAAGAGAAGAATCACCGCCAAGAGAGAGAAGGAGTAGAGATGATCGTTATGAACGAAGAACATCTCGGAGAAGAAAGGATTCGGAAAGGAAGGACAAGTCATCAAGGAGCTACACAAAACGAAGACATCAAGCTCATGTTGGTGAATGGGTATCCGGTTCCGACTCTGGACATAACTCCAAGAGAAGCTATCACTCCGACTCCGAACATACTCAAGATGAAGGTGTTGCAGGTCTAGCACTTGTGTCAACCAACTCCTACGACATATTTGATTCACCAAATGAGGGACTTGGAAGATGCTTCGTGGCTAAAGGCCCAAAGGTAACATACCTCGAGTATGTTGATTTCAATAGTGATGAAGATGACTTGCTAGGTGATGATGATTTACTTATTGACAACTCTAGTGATGAATACTATGATGAAACATCAATTAATCATGCTAATCAAGATAAAACGAATGGCAATGATAAGGAGAAGATTGAGCTCCTAACTAAAGAACTAAACACTCTTAAGTTAGCTCATGAAACTATCTTAGGGGAACGTCGAGAACTTTTGAGGACTCATGAGAAGTTATGCTTTGAAAAGCTCAACCTTGAGCAAGAGCATGAGTTCTTAAAGGCAATCAATGATGATCTTCGCAAGAAAAGCTCTTCTTACATTGCCAAGCGTTTACTCTTATCTACTTACATGCCTCAAGTCAAATCTAGCAACAAGAACAAGAAGGATTCTTCCTCTAGTAGTAACAATAGTCATGTTAAATCCAATGTTGTTGCTTCCTCTCAATAAAACAAACTCCTTGCGAAGGACCGGAGCCTTAGCCGTCAGACTCAAGGGGGGGGGGTTCAAGAGAGGAAAAGCGCAAGAAATCGGTTCAAAAAACAAAGAGCTTGAGCACAGGCATCCACAAAATATACACATCACATAATGTTAAAAGACAGGGCCCACAACCACAGTTCGTTACACCCAGAAACCCCCAGTGGGTGGGTGGACCTGCTACCTAATGCAATATTTCTCTAAATCTAAACAGGACAGCATCAGGCTTCTCCGGCTCCGGTTCGCGCAATCGACGGCTCCCCCGCGGCGGCCTCTGGGTCCGTTGAAGTGCCAGTGTCTTCCTCCTTGGCATCTCCGTCGCGGTAGACGCGCGTCTCCTCGGAGCTGCCCTCCAGGTCGTGCAGAAGCAGGCCGTAGTTGTCGCCAGGCTTGATTTCGCCATCCTCCACCCGCTTCGGGTGGAACTCATCATGGAAGGCGAACCCGGCGATGTAGCTGGATCGGGAAGCAATCCGGCCTGCATGCTCCTGCAGCTACTGCTCCGAGCTGGCCTGCTGGCCCATCAGCGCATCCAGTTGCAGGTCCGGGTGCCAAGACAGCACGAACCTGAGTGCCATCTCGGCGCCGGCGCGAGCGTCGGAGATGTGCCACTCATGGAGCCGGTCTGGCCCCATCTCCAACCAATGCCCCAGCCGCGTGAAGCTTCCCGGCACAACAGATCCCGGCCACAGGGCCGCCATCATCGCCGTGCCGGCCTGGGAGAGCCGCCCCATCTGATCACCCAAGACCCGCAGGCGAGCCTCGGTGGCGGTCACGATCTCCAGGAAGGTCCACGCCACCTGCGGGTTGGTCCTGGAGCCAACGACCCCCAGCGGTTCATGCTGGAAGTGGACGACCTCCTCCGCCATCTGATGAGTCTCCGGGAAGGCCATTGTCAGAAAATGAAGCAAGTTAGAAAAATGGTATCAAGGACAAGAAGCCGGATCCCAACCCGGCAGAAACTAAGAAAAGCACTTACTGGAGGTGCTGCGCCCCGAGCAACGTACGCGCCGCTCCCGATCAATGGTGCGGTCACGCTCCTGAAGCGCCTTCTCCATGTCGGCCACCTTGGCAAGGACCGCTGAGGGAGTCCTGGACTAGGGGGTGTCCGGATAGCCAAACTATCATCGTCGGCCGGACTCCAAGACTATGAAGATACAAGATTGAAGACTTCGTCCCGTGTCCGGATGGGACTTTCCTTGGCGTGGAAGGCAAGCTTGGTGATGCGGATATGTAGATCTCCTACCATTGTAACCGACTCTGTGTAACCCTAGCCCTCTCCGGTGTCTATGTAAACCGGATGGCTTTAGTCCGTAGGACAAACAACAATCATACCATAGGCTAGCTTCTAGGGTTTAGCCTCCTTGATCTCGTGGTAGATCTACTCTTGTAACACACATAAACAATATTAATCAAGCAGGACGTAGGGTTTTACCTCCATCAAGAGGGCCCGAACCTGGGTAAAACATCGTGTCCCTCGTCTCCTGTTACCATCCGCCTAGACGCACAGTTCGGGACCCCCTACCCGAGATCCGCCAGTTTTGACACCGACATTGGTGCTTTCATTGAGGGTTCCTATGTGCCGTCACCATCAGGAAGGATGCCTTTTCCCATCTTCAGAGATAGCACCATCGTCAAAGGAGCTTTGGCCACCGGCCAGACTATCCGGCTAGGCGGTTTTCTTATGACCGCCTGTTCGGCCGCCGCTCCGACAATGACCTCTCAGGTCATTAAAAGCGATCTTCGCGTCAGCTCGGGATTGGCCGAGCAGCTAGATCCGATTGAGCTCTCCTCCGTAAACGAGCTCTTGGATCGCATCGCCGCCCTGGGAGTCACTACTGACTACGATCAGATTGGGCTCAAAACCGATCTGAGAGAGATTAACTCTCCCCAAGTTACCCACCACGTTGTCGTGGTAGAGGAACAATGCGGTGACTCTTCTTCTATGTTAAAAACCAACTATGTCCGTATTCCCGATCCCTCCATGCCGGATTCCCATGGAGGGACGGCCGCTAATCAAATACTGAACCTAAAGTCAGGCATCAGACCAGATTCGTTGGAAAGCGTCCAGCAAACCAAGCTTCCGAATCCGGAAGTTTCTTGGCCTTTGAGCCTCAGATTGGGCGGGGTTCCGAACTTGATTCCGCCCGCCCACCCAAACATAAGCAATCTGTCTCAAATACGACAAGAGCCCGATGAAACAGTACATCGTTACTGGGCCAGATTCCTCCTGGTTATGAACAGGATAAAGGACTGCCATGAAGAAAGCGGAATTTCAATCTTTTGCAACAATTGCATGGACAAGGGAATCATAAACGCCATCAGTCGTCGCCTCGTCACACGCTTTGCCGACCTAGCGATCATTGTACAAAAATACTGTGCGATGGAGAGCGCCTGGAAAACCGAAACTAGGTTTTGGGACAATCCGGCCCTACATACAACCCAAGTCCGAAATAAAAGAGTGCGTCATACTCAAGCACCTGGGTTAAAAACCAAAAAGCAAAAACCCCCTAAAGGGTACGTAACCGTACTGGAGGGATGGCTCAACGGACCCTGCAAAATCCATAGTACGGAGTGCGCCACTCCAACACATAGCCTTCGAGCATGTTGGATACTACGGCAGGTGGCCAAAAGTGGCGAAGGCTTTTTAGCCCCCGGCAACCAGCCCAGCAGCACCAGTACAGTATTAACCGTCTTCGAGACTTTCGCATCAAATAACATGAGGAAACGAACAATCCGCAGTCTTGCCGAAGTCTACCAAGTAGCAACAACAAATCCATGGAGCGACACGGCTATCACCTTCAGTGCCAGCGACGAACCTAAATTCCGAACAGCTAGAGCACCAGCTGCATTGGTCCTCAGTCCGATAGTGGATGGCTTTCATCTTACCAAGGTACTCATGGATGGCGGCAGCGGATTAAACCTCATCTACGAGGAAACCCTTCAAAAAATGGAAATTGACTGTAGCCGCATTGAGCGAAGCAGCACAACCTTCAGGGGGATAATCGCTAGTCGAGAAGTACGCTGCACAGGAAAAATCACACTAGATGTAGTGTTCGGCTCGCTGGACAATTATAGGTCCGAAGAGGTCACGTTCCAAGTGGCCCCATTCGGCAGCGGATATCACGCTTTGTTAGGGTGAGAGGCATTCACAATCTTCCAAGCTATACCCCATTACGGGTACATGAAGCTCAAAATGCCCGGACCCAATGGAATAATCACTCTCGCCAGTGATCCAGATACAGCACTCCGCGCTGAAAATAAGACAGCCGCACTAGCCCTAGAGGCATTATCCAAAGCCCTAGTGGCAGAGGAATTAACTGCGCTGCGCTCCACGGTGGACAGGGACGATGCGATACTCGATAAGAGGTCCAAATCCACCTCTTTCAAACCAGCAGATGAAATAGTCAAATTTCAGGTCCACCCAACGGACCCCACAAAGACGGCATCCATTGGGGCACAATTAAATCCTGATGTAGAAGCCGCAATGCGAGAATTCCTTCGGGAAAATTGGGACATTTTTGCCTAGCACCCATCGGACATGCCAGGGATCCCACGCAGGCTGGCAGAGCACAGCCTAAATATCCTAAAAGGATTCAAGCCAGTCAAACAAGCCCTTCGGCGATTTTCCGAACCCAAAAGACAGGCAATGGGAGAGGAGCTAGCCAAACTCTTAGAAGCCGGATTCATCAGAGATATCAAACATCCGGATTGGCTAGCCAACCTGGTAATGGTACCAAAAAAGGACAAATCCTGGCGCCTTTGTGTCGATTTCAAAGACCTTAACAAGGCCTGTCCAAAGGACCCTTTCCCTCTCCCTCACATCGACCAAATCATCGATGCTACCGCAGGGCATGATTCATTGTGCTTCCTCGATGCATACTCCGGATACGATCAAATCAAGATGGCGGAAAAAGACAAGGCCGCAACGGCATTCATTACTCCATATGGGCCATTCTGCTTCAACACAATGCCCTTCGGACTCAAAAAGGCCGGCGCAACATATCAGCGCATGATTCAGACATGTTTGGCTACCCAGATAGGCAAAACAGTAGAGGCATACGTAGACGATGTGGTCGTCAAGACCAAACACGTTGAAACTCTAGTAGACGACTTGAGGGTGACATTTGACAACCTCCGAGCATATGACATTAAGCTCAACCCGGAAAAGTGTGTCTTCGGAGTACCAGCCAGAAAGCTTTTGGGCTTCATTGTATCCGGTAGAGGAATTGAAGCAAACCCAGCCAAGATCCAAGCTCTGTCACAATTGGATATCCCAAAAGACCTCACGCAAATACAAAAACTAACTGGGTGCATAGCGGCACTAAGCCGCTTCATCTCCCATTTGGGAGAAAAGGCTCTGCTCCTCTATCGCCTCCTACGGCGCACCAAACACTTCGAATGGACGGATGCCTCCACGGTCGGACTCGAAGAAATCAAGGCCATACTGGCAACAAATCCGGTCCTGGCCGCGCCCAACCGGGGCGAACCTATGTTATTATACATCACAGCAACACATCAAGTTGTCAGCGCGGTACTCGTCGTCGAACGAGAAACTGAAGGGCACAGATTCCCTCTTCAAAAACCAGTGTACTACGTATCCACTGTCTTAACTCCATGCAAGTCCCAGTACCCACATTATCAAAAGATAGCATATGCGGTGTTCATGGCATCCCGGAAGCTGCAACACTACTTTCAAGAGTGTTCCATAGCGGTGGCCTCCGAAGTACCTCTCAACGATATTATAAACAACCGCGACGCAACGGGCAGGATTGCAAAATGGGCCATTGAGCTCTTACCATTTGACATAACCTACAAGCCACGGCGAGCTATAAAATCGCAAGTCCTGGCTGACTTCGTCGCCGAATGGACCGAAGCCAAACTCCCTAAAGAGTACGGCGCATACTCCAATTGGATCATGCATTTCGACGGATCCAAAATGTTGGCTGGCTTGGGGGCTGGCATCGTCTTGACGTCCCCAACTGGAGACACAATCCAATAGGTACTTCAAATAATGTACATGGACTCCAACAATGCAGCCGAATACGAGGCCCTTCTACACGGCCTCCGGATGGCAATCTCCATGGGCATTCAACGCCTAGAGGTGCGTGGGGATTCAAACCTCGCAATATCCCAAGTAAATGGAGACTTTGACGCCAAAGATCCGAAAATGGCAGCTTACCGCAACGCCGTCCTAAAAATGTCAGCTCGCTTCGAAGGACTCGAATTCCATCACGTAGCCAGGGATAATAACCAGGCAGCAGACGTGTTAGCACGCATCGGCCCAAAACGTGATGCCATCCCTCCAAACATCTTCCTGGAACGGCTCTTTAAGCCATTTGTATTATGGGAAGAGGAGTCCGGAAACAACAATCCGGAGCCAGCTACATCACCTAACTCAGACAATTCTAACACGATCGGCGGCTCAACCAATGAAATAACACCTTCAGCCCACGAAATAATGGCAGTAATTGCCCCGTGGACGGAACCATTCCTAGCCTACTTAATTAGGCAGGAACTTCCCGAAGACCAAAATGAGGCCCGCTGCATAGTCCGGCGTTCTAAAGCCTACAAGGTCCATGAGGGAGAACTTTATAAGAAAAGCACGACTGGAGTCCTTCAAAGGTGTATCTCCGAAGAGGAAGGGCGAAATCTCCTGGCTGAAATTCACGCCGTACTCGGCGGGCACCACGCCGCCGCCCGGGCCCTTGTAGGCAAGGCCTTCCGTAGAGGATTTTATTGGCCGACCGCCCAGGCAGATGCTCAGGACTTAGTCCAACGATGCGTCGGTTGCCAGCTCTTTGCCAATCAGAGCCATATGCCACCCACCACCCTCAAAACTATACCCATTACTTGGCCGTTCGCGGTCTGGGGGCTTGATATGGTTGGACCCCTTAAAGGGGGAACCCACAAGCACAAATACTTATTGTTCATGGTGGATAAATTCACCAAATGGATAGAGGCCAAGCCGGTTAAAACGGCAGAATCCGGACCTATGGTAGACTTCATATCTGGGGTAGTACACCGCTTCGGCGTCCCCCACAGCATCATCACTGATAATGGCACGAATGTCACGGCCGATGAGGTTAAACTCTGGTGCAAAAACATGGGCATCAAGCTCGACTACGCTTCAGTCTACCACCCTCAAACCAATGGTCAAGTGGAACGAGCAAATGGTCTAATCATGAGCGGCATCAAACTCAGATTAGTGCGGTCCCTCACGGAATCTAACACACACTGGGTAGAGGAGCTCGACTCCGTACTCTAGGGGCTGCGGACCAGCCGAACCGCACAACCGGATTCACACCATTTTTTATGGTATACGGCGCTGAGGCAGTTTTGCCCTGCGACATAATTCATGACTCACCTCGCGTGCGCATGTACGAGGAAAGAGAAGTCGAGTTAGATCGGCAGGACAGTTTGGACGCCTTAGAGGAGGAGCATGACGTGGCAAAATCCCGTTCCGCATTTTATCAATAGCAGGCTCGAAGATATCAAAGAAGAGAAGTACGGGCCAAGACCTACAACATTGGCGAGCTAGTTCTACGCCTGCCGGACAAGAAAAAGGACAAACTTAAGCCCAAATGGGAAGGTCCCTTCATCATTGACCAGGTCCTTACCGGCGGTGCATACCATCTACGCAACGCATCTGACAACCGACTCAAGCCAAACCCATGGAACACAGCCCGTCTCCGAAGATTTTACGCCTAGTGCCGGACTCAGGGTTCGTCTCCTTCCTCTGTCCACCTTTCATATTTTTGGCTGTCTTTGTTTTCCCTCCTTTCTCCCCTCCTTTCTTCAGCTCAAACTTCTCGAGGGCTGATCCGCGCTTTGTTCGCACTTACTCGATGTGCTACTCGCACTTGTTATACCTGGGGGCTTCTTTAACAGAAGCTTATTTATATGGGCTTCATGCCCAACACATGTGTCATACTTCCGCATTTACCTTTTATTCACCATTATATGCATCGATATGACTTAAGTTTTGGCCAAGCTGGGTTGCCTGGCTCTTGTGCTTACCCCTACGTTCCCGATTGTTCGGCTAGGAGGTAAAGGGAGCACCTCTGCGATTGTTACTGCCGGGTCAGCCTGATGTGTACCTCAGACTGGGTGAAGCCAAAATCTAGCGTTCTTAAGAGAATATTTGGTCGGTGACTTGAAAGATGATTTATTACTTACTTATTTATTTGCCCCCAGATGCTTTTTCTGCTGTTTTCGCAGTTCGGACATGCACTTTAGGGCATGCCTCCCCAGGGAAAGGAACCCTTAACGGAACTATTCTCCCTGGAAGATGTTTCTTACTAACCTTGTAATATAACATAACTAGTTGGGCACTTGTATGATAGAGCAATTATGACCCCGACGCCTTGTCTCCACGCATGCCCCGGTTCTTCTATAACCGTCAGGGTATTCGGACACACTCCGGACTGTTGGGTCCAGAGGTTGAAGCGAAAAGGTCCGCAAAGGCAAACGATCTACAATCCGGATAGAAGGCATTTTACATGTCATTTCAAAACTACATCGTCAAACTGACTGATTGTACTCCTCTTCAATCCCATCTAACAGGCTGTCTAATTTACAGTCCTGTTGGGAATATTTCGCGGCCAGTTCTACTTGGCCGTACATCAAGCTCATAGGGATCTCCTTCCCGTCAGGCCCCGCAGGTCCGACCTCGGCCATGTGGTTTGGGTCAGCCTTCGGATACCACGTCTTCACCATGGCCCAGGCCTCCCTGGCGCCTTGACGGCGGGCCGATATCTTCCACAGACGGAGGCATTGCCGTGCTCCCTGAAGCTTCTTAGCAAGCCCTCCAAGGCCCTCGGGTAGGGAGACGGAAGGCCATAAAGCCTGCACGACGCCACTCATCGCCTGCCGAACACGTTTGAGAAGTTGCACCAGCTCGGGAAGTTGGTCATCAGTTGAACTAGGCATTTCCTCCGCAGGGCGACCTGTGAGAACACCTACAGAAATATTTCTGTTAACCGACTTCCTCGCCGAACTCTTCTTTTCAAAAGAGTTTGCGCAAGCACTTACTATAAATGCCGCGACGAAGCCGCTGATTCTCCTTCAAGGAGACAGACAGCTGGGCCCGAACACCTTTTAGCTCTTCTCCGAGCTGGGTGTGGGCATCTTGGAGTTTGTTCCTCTCATGCTGCACCTTCGTAAGCACCCTCTCGCCGGCCTTCAACTGCGCAGTAGCTGCTGCTTGTCCGGATCTAGTCTGGCGCCCTCTGCAAAATTATTGTCAGACTATACACACACGCCGCATTCTGTTAACTGCTTCTCTTTTCAAAAACATGAACTACCAGAGGGGGTCTCCGTGGCTCCCCCGGCAGCGGCTAGTGCGGCATCAAGTTGGGCCTTGCACTCTTGAAGCTCCTGAGATAGGTGGGTATTCTTCTCAATTAGATCTTGTATACCAAATGATCCTTAAATCAGTTAGTTTAACTATTTTAAGTCTCGGGGGCTACTGGCATATACAGCCATTAAAATTCCTCACCCGTATGTCCTTTACATACTGCTCTGTGGCTTTGGTTAAACCATCTTGAGCCGCACAGAGGTGCGCGTCTCCCGCATTAAAGGCATTTAATGCCTCAGGGGAGAAACACGTGTCACGAAGAATTGTCCGGCGGTGCCTATGATTCATGGTGCTCTCCACCTCAGACCTGGTGGCGGACAACCTGTCGGCATCCTCCGTTGGAGGAGCGTCCGGCTCGCGCCTTGCGCTAGCCTCACCTTCCGAACCAGGCGTTGGAGCCTGGCTGGCGGAGGCTTGGTGGGCACCCTCTCCGGACTCAGTCCGGCGAGCGCTTTTTCTCCTGGAAGAATCATGGGCATTAATATGCCTCCCAGGAATTTTTCCTTAAAGAACAATGGTGCGCCATACCTTTGCAGTGACGTTTCGATTTGCGCTGCACTCCTCTTCCGCCTGCTGGGCCGAACTGACTTCGTTTGGTCGGTCGCCGCAGGCCCGGCTTCCTGCCGTGGAGGCACCGCCTGCCGAGCACCATTGGTGCACGGTGGTTAGAAATAAGCATTAACAAAGCAACGGTGTCAGAACTTCGGTCGTACTCACCTGGGAAGCCGGGCACAAACCAGATCAAGGGATCTTCTTTGGAGGCCGGATCCACCTTTATGTCCGGATCTTCTTTGGAGGACGGATCAAGGGATCTTCCCGGATCCTCGGGTTGTGGAGCCGGACTGTGTATGCGCTCCACATCCCGACGCAGTTCCTGCGTCCAAATCACAGAGTAAGGCATTTGACTTCGAAAGCACGGGTCTAATGAATAAACGTTCGCTTACCCAGCTCTGAGGGTTATTCATAGAAAACCCATTCAATGGGCTCGTTTGGAGAATGTCTTCCTTCTCCCCCTTGTACAAGCCGGACAGGATCTTCACCAGATCCGCGGCCGATCCTGGCCCCTTGCAGCCATGACGGGTGGCGTCGTTCTCCCCGTTGAAGTCCCACATGGGGTGGCCCCTATATTGGAGCGGCTGCACCCCTTGCATAATGCACGTGGCCATGATTCCAACCATGGTCAGTCCGGAATGGGCCAGTAACCTAATCCGGCCCATCAGATAATGGACGCTCCCATCATCCTCCCGTTGAGGGCTCCGTCGGCGCCAACTCAGGCGTTTCTTCAAGGGGGCATTGCTGAACTCCGGGAGGCCGATCCGAACTGGATCCGGCAGAGGAGCGTCCTCCATATAGAACCATTCCGAAGGCCAGTCTTCGGACGCCTTCTTCGGGGTGCCGGATGGATATCCGGTCCCGGCGATGCGCCATATTTCGGCTCCGCCCACTTGATATATCGACCCCTCGTGAGAACGGGGTATGAGGCAGAACAATCTCTTCCATAGTGCAAAATGGGGCTCGATGGCCAGGAACAGCTCGCAAAGGGCTACAAAGCCCGCGATGTGCAAAATGGAGGCAGGAGTATGGTGGTGAAGCTGGAGTCCATAGAACTCCAGGAGCCCCCGGAGAAATGGATGTATGGGAAATCCGAGTCCCCTTACTAAATAAGGGACGAAGCATACCCACTCCCCTTTGGAGGGGTTGGGAATGCTCTCCGCCTGCTTTCCACCCTGGAAGGTGGCCAGTCCGGCCCGAACCGGAACCATGAAGGCTGGGGGAAGATATCCCTCGATTTGGAGCGCCACTAGCTCGTTGTGTGGAACTGAGCATTTCCCCCAATCTCCTGGCTTAGGGCTGGGAGCACGAGAGGAGGGGCCGCGTCGACTGTCCATGATAGAGTGGATTTTTGTCAGAGGCGCTTCGATGAGTACTTGCGGAAGGAGGATGGTGTGAGTTGGATCTAGATCCTTGCCTCTCTTATAGGCGGCTCATTCGCACAGCTGGGGGAGAAATGTAAAAATACCCTAGCTTTTCGCATTCATACGACACGTGGAAGAAGGCCATTATTGGGCATAGAAGCCAAGGAGTGAAACATTTATGAGGACGCTGGACACTATTCGACAGGAACATGAAGTTTGAAGGAGAACCCGCCTTGCAACGCCGAAGACAACATATGCGCCGGGCTTGTCGTCATTGAAGCCTGGTTCAGGGGCTACTGAGGGAGTCCTAGACTAGGGGGTGTCCGGATAGCCGAACTATCATCGTCGGCCGGACTCCAAGACTATGAAGATACAAGATTGATGACTTCGTCCCGTGTCCGGATGGGACTTTCCTTGGCATGGAAGGCAAGCTTGGCAATGCGGATATGTAGATCTCCTACCATTGTAACCGACTCTGTGTAACCCTAGCCCTCTCCGGTGTCTATATAAACCGGATGGCTTTAGTCCATAGGACGAACAACAATCATACCATAGGCTAGCTTCTAGGGTTCAGCCTCCTTGATCTCGTGGTAGATGTACTCTTGTAACACACATCATCAATATTAATCAAGCAGGACATAGGGTTTTACCTCCATCAAGAGGGCCCAAACCTGGGTAAAACATCGTGTCCCTCGTCTCCTGTTACCATCCGCCTAGACGCACAGTTCGGGACACCCCACCCGAGATCCGCCGGTTTTGACACCGACAGCCGCCTTCAGCTCGGCGTCCTTGTCCTCGGGCGCCTTCTCGGACGCCTCGCGGCGGCAGGTCTCCTCCCGACAGGCCTCGTCCGCCGTGGCCGCCTGCCCCTTCAGGCGCTCCACCTTGGCCTGGAGCTGGCCCTTGTCGTCGGCCAGCTTGCCGCGCTGCTGGTCCGCCTCGACCAGGGCCCGCTGCGCCTCCACCACCTTGGTGGCCTCCGCCTTGAGGTGCTCCACCTCGGCCTCGAGGCGGCTCTTGTCGCTCGCCAACTGCTCGCGCAACCGGCTGGCTTCGTCGAGTGATCGCCGGGCCGTCATCGCCTCCGCCTACGCCTGCGCTACCTCGGCCCCAAGACGGCCGGCATCAGGGACAAGCCGGTCGTAGTGGTGGCCGGCCCGAAGCAGCCAGCTGTGCGGAGACAGCACCTTAGCTACAAAAAGAAGATTCAGAAACGAAAGACCAGTTTTAAGATTCGACCCAACTGTTGCACAGTTGGCCTGAATCTCGGGGGCTACACCTAGTGGGTGCGCTAGTGCACCCCCACTAAAAAAGGGCACGATGAAAACCTGCGGCAACATGGAGCTCCTCCTCCTTGGCGGCGAGCTGCTCTTTCAGCTCCTAATACTTTCCCAGGAGGCAGTTGAAGGCACTAACCCGGTAGGCGTCCCGTTGCTGTAAAAAAGCAGCGGTTAGCACGAAGACGACATTCCAAAGATTCGACCCAACTACTACGTAGTTGGCCCGAACCTTGGGGGCTACACCCAGTGGGTGCGCTAGCGCCCCCCCACAAAGAAGAAGCTACAAAGGAAGAAGTATCAGAAGGCGGAAGGGGAGCTTACCATCACGGTGCGCTCTAGCTCCCGCGTCCCCTCCACCTCGGCCTGGGCAAAGGCCTCGATTCGGTCCATCCGCCCGCACAGACGGCGGCTGACGGCATCCATCACTGCCTCCTCCTGGGTCTGAGGCCCGAAGACCACGGCAGCCCCGCGCCGTGCCGAAAGCGACGCGGCGGCCCGACGTCCTCCCGGCCTGGGCACCAGGGCGTACTCTCCACCAGCCGCTCCACCCGCGGCCGGCGCCCCCTCCAACACCCTCTCCGGTGCCGCCTCCGACTCAGCAGCCAAAGCGGCCTGCGACACCACAACCGCTTCGACAGCCGGGATGGCCTGTGGGGCCACCACCTGCGGCACTTCGCTCGCCAACGCCCGAGGTGTACCCTGTGGCGCCATCCATGGCGCCCCCTCCAAGACGGCGTCGCCGCCGCCTCCGTCAACCCCTGCCCACTCAACCATGGCGGTCCGTGGTGGGGTGTCGCCCCAACGACCACGACCTCCCGGTTGAGGTCCACCACCTCCGCGCGGCCTCCTTGGCCGTGCTCCCTCACCGACGATGGCTCGAACACCATCGCCGCCACTATCGTCCCCTCTGGCATATCCGACCAAGCCGGCTCCATGTCGGCTCGCGCCCATG
Organism: Triticum aestivum; assembly: GCF_018294505.1. Classification (NCBI taxonomy): domain Eukaryota; kingdom Viridiplantae; phylum Streptophyta; class Magnoliopsida; order Poales; family Poaceae; genus Triticum; species Triticum aestivum. The sequence goes on along the minus strand of NC_057795.1, from coordinate 121,279,128 downwards.
TCGCGGGGGCGTTGGTCCAGGCGTGGACCGATGCCGCCTCGGCCTGGTTCTGGTCCCGCTAGGCCAAGCCCTCGGCATCGGCCGGGTCCAGGCCAAGGTCCGGGTCTGCCGGCTCCTCCTCGTCCCGGTCAATGGCGGCGGATCGGCTCCTCCGGAACACGGTGCCCTCGGCAGCCACGGCTTCGGCCGCCACCTTCGCTAGCGAAAACTATGACCTGTCTATCAAGACAAGTAAGCAAAGGACAGGGCCGCTTGGCCACCCAGACGCAAACAAGAGAAAACTTACCCCGGCAGCACCAGTACGGCGGGTCTCACCGACCTTTCTTACGCAACGCCGCGCCTCCTCTTGCCGGCCGGCCTCGCACAACGGCCGGATCCGCCACGCGCTTCGCGGCCAGCGGCCGCGGCGTGGCGCTGCCCTTCCAGTGCGGCCGTATCATCGCTGGCGTCCATCGCGATGACCCGGCGTTGCCTCCGCCTCTGCCTCCTCCGCCCGGCGCTATTGCACCAACGTCCCGCATCAGCACTGCCCTTGCCGCATCGCGCCTGGCAACTCGAAGAAGAAACATGAAGAAAACTAGACTTACCCACAGGGCGCCCCACGCCGACGTTGGTGTCCGCCTCCTCCCCTCCGCCGTGGATTGTGGGCTCCTCCGATGCGGCCCGCACCTCCTGCTACGGCGCCCGGGAATAAGGATGTCGGATGGCATTCAGAAGCACCTCCCGCTTCGCATCGGGATGGACAAGGAGATGCGCAACAGCAAAATACGAAGACCAGAGACTCACCATGGGCGCCGGCCTCGAGCGGCTGTATGGTGGCTTGCCGAACTGCCGGTAGTCCCTTATCAGGGCCTTGGAGATGTCGTTGACCCGGTGCGCGATCTGGTTCGCCGCCAGACGTGTGGCCGCTAGGTGGTTGGGATCCTGAAGGCCGGCCATCTGGCCGATGAGGCAGCTGCGCCGCTGCAGCGGCAGAACCCATCGCATGATGAAGGCAGTGATGAGGTCGGTGCCGCCGAGCCCCTCCCGTGCCTTCATCACCGACACTCGCTCGCAGAGATTGAGTATCTCCTGCGACGGGTGCCTAGGGCTGTAGCCCCAGTTCATCTTCGCCCGCGGCGGCGCGTCGATGAAGGCCGTCGGGTTGATGCGGTCTACGCCAAGGTTGCAGACATAGAAGAAGGAGTTCTGCCATTTCTTGGCAGAATCCTCCAGCCGTATCTTGGGGAAATCGGCGCCCGCACGCTTCATGATGACGGCGGCCCCGCAGTCGGAGAACTCCCCGGCCGTTGGCCCTTGCTATTTCAAGCAGAAGAAGCGCGCCCAGAGGTCAATCGAGGGCTCGACCCCCAGGTATCCCTCGCGGAGGGTGACGAAGCCAGAGAGTTGAACAATGGCGCTGACGCCAGGATGATGGGGTTGGAGCCCGAAGAACTCCAGGAAGCTATGGAAGAAGGCGCTCGCCGGAAGACCGAACCCGCGCTTAAAGTGCGGGAAGAAGACGACGCGCTCCAGGCCCACGGCCTGCAGTCTCTGCTTGCCCTGCAGCAGGCGCACCTCCACCTCCATCTCCCCCGAAAGGCATCGGGTGGTGCGGAGATAGGCGATGTCATTGGCGGTGACGGTCGAGCCCATCCAGGAGCCCGACGGCAGCGGCGTCGATGATGAATGGAAGATAAAAGAGGATGACAAGCAGCACGAGAGCTCTGCTTGAAGCGGTGGGCGTCACAGCACGGCGGTCGCAAAGAGCAGAGGGAGGGTGAAGAGCCAGGGGAGCACGAGCGAGAATGATGTCTGCCGCCCCCCTCGCCTCAATTTATAATCCCCGTTTTGAACGTGGGGGAGTGTGATCGTTTGCGCTTGCCTTTCCCACTTCCCCGCAATAAGTGTGCACGTACGCGTGCAATAACTGCATCAGGAAGAGCAACCGACTTGCAGAGCTGCAATAAATCCGTGCGCGTGGGCCAAGATGCGCGGCAAAGGGCCCCAGCGCATCGCCCAATCCCGTCACGTGCGTGGCCTGTCAGGCCCCTCCGACTTCCACGCGCCACATGGCACCCGCACGAAGCCCGAGGGATTTCCCCAAGATTTGATGGACCCTATGGTTTCCCGCCACTACCGGGATGCCGCGATCTGGTTTCCAGAAACCGGCGCACAATGGGTATTGCCGGACCCGGCGGCTGTAGAATTTGCCTTGTCAAAGGGGGGGGGACTGCAAAGGCCCTCCCACCGAAGATGGCGGGCCTTCAAAGCTTTGGGGACTACTGTCGGGGGGATGAACCCTGGGCAGGCAACGGAACCCAGATCCTTTTCAAAAATGACGGGGCCAGCATCGCCCCTCAAACCGGCTCGCGCTTGGCCGGGTTGCTCAACCTGCCAAGCCCCTCGACCCAACCAAACTTTCCGACCCGACCTGGTTCCTCAACTCGGTCCCAACAACAAGCTCAAGGCAGACGAACCCAGCACACCAAGACTTCCCCAACAAGTCATCTCCACCCTTGGCGTGTTCCACAACCCAGCGACAGGTCAACTTGTGTCTCATCCGAGCCGTACGATGGGACGAGTCTTCATCCACTGATGACCAAGGTAACAGTGCCCCATCCATGCCTCTGGTTAACTGGAACGAGGCAACAGTGCCCCTCACCTACCCGCTGACCAGGGCTGGCATGGGAACAGTGCCCCTGATGTCACCATTGATGCCAGCAAGCGGTGACCTGACGGAGCGGCACTATACCCGACTCAACCCGGCCACTCCTGACGATCGACAAGACGGTGAACAATGCCCCTAGGCATGCGGGCCCCGCGCCTAGGGTAACCCAGCGAACCACATGCATCCTGCGGGTACCAGCTCCTGGTCCCCAGACGCTGATGACCCGGCCCTACGACCTTGTAACATTACCATTGTACCCCTGGGGGGTTGGCCTATAAAACCCCCCAGGAGCTCCCATGCACAAAAAAAGGAGAAGCAAGCACACAGTAACCTAGCCACCGATCGGTAGAATCCACAGGGAGAGGGAGCAACCTAAGCCATGGCCTGCCTTCCTTCTTCCTCCATACAGCTCTAGGAGCAACTCTGTACTATCACACAACAACTACACTTGGTAGGACTAAGGGTATTATCTCTCCGGAGAGCCCCAAACCTGTGTATGTCTTGCGTCCCGTGCTCACTCATGCCAACCCCGCCTCTGGAGCCCACCAGTGCCCTCGAGCCTCCTCCTCTCTTTAGCCATCCCATGACATCTTCCGTGCGCCCACCACGATAGCGGCGTTATGTCCAAGAATATGCATTTTCATCTTATGCTTCCAACTAGCAAAATTAGTACCATCAAAGTAAGGACCTTTACGGTGGTAATTTCCCTCGCTCGACGCCATACTCTCGTAGGTTGTGAAACCAAGGCTATGATCACCAAAAGCTATGGAAATCAAGGCAAATGGAGACAAAAGCGGTGATACCAATTGTAGGATTGAAAGTATATCTAGAGGGGGGGCGATTAGACTACTTGACCAAATAAAAACTTAACCTTTTCCCAATTTTAGTTCTTGGAAGTTTTTAGCAAGTTAGCACAAGTCAAGCAATCATGATACAATTCAAGCAAGCATAAAGTGAGTATATAAGCAGCGGAAAGTAAAGCATGCAACTTGCAAAAAAGTAAAGGGAGGGGATTGGAGAGAACAAACGCAATTGGAGACATGGATGTTTTTGTCGTGGTTCTGATAGGTGGTGCTATCGTACATCCACGTTGATGGAGACTTCAACCCACAAAGGGTAATGGCTGCGCGAGTCCATGGAGGGCTTCACCCACGAAGGTTCCACAAAGAAGCAACCTTGTCTATATCACCATGGCCATCGCCCACGAGGGACTTGCCTCACTAGGGTAGACCTTCACGAAGTAGGCGATCTCCTTGCCCTTAGAAACTCCTTGGTTCAACACCACAATCTAGTCGGAGGCTCCCAAGTGACACCTAACCAATCTAGAAGACACCGCCCTCCAAAAGGTAATAGATGGTGTGTTGTTGATGAACTTCTTGCTCTCGTGCTTCAAATGATAGTCTCTGCAACACTCAACTCTCTTTCATAGGATTGGATTTGGTGGAAAGAGGATTTGAGTGGAAAGAAACTTGGGAAAGGCTAGAGATCAAGATTCATATGGTAGGAATGGAATATCGTGGTCTCAACACATGAGCAGGTGGCTCTCTCTAAGAAAATGAGTAGTGGAAGTGTAGGCACGTTCTGATGGCTCCCCCCACGAATGAGGAGAGGGTGGAGGGGTATATATAGCCTCCACACAAAATCTAACCGTTACACACAATATACCAAACTCGATGGGACCGAACCATAAAACTTGGTCGGACCGATTCAGTACATTATGTGACCATTAGGAATTTCGGTGGGACCGACATGTAAACTCGGTGGGACCGATGTCATTAGGGTTAGGGCATAACGTAATCTCGGTTTGACTGATTACACAAACTCGGTTGGACCGACTTTGGTAATTAGCTAACCAGAGAGTTGGTCAGGAAAACTCGGTGGGACCGATTCGCTCATCTCGGTTGGACCGAAACATTATGAAAGGGAAACAGAGAGCTTACATTGCAAACTCGGTGGGACCAATCACTCATGTCAGTTTGACCGAAATGTTACAAAGGGAAACAGAGAGTTTACAATCCCATCTCGGTGAGACCGTGATCCCTATCGGTGAGACCGAAAAGACTAGGGTTTCTGGCAGTGGCTATGTCAAAGAACTCGGTGGCGCCGGATGAATCAAATTGGTGGGGCCGTGTTTGACTTTTGGTTTGGGACATATGTGGATGTGAGAAAGTGGTTGAGTGCTTTGGAGCATATTATTAAGCATCATGAGAGCAAGCAAACCATTAAGCAACACCTCATCCCCTTTTAATAGTATTGTCTTTCATATAGACTCAATGTGATCTTGGATCACTAAAAGTAAAATGAAGAGTCTTGAGCTTTTAGAGCTTGAGCCAATGCTTTGTTCCTTAGCATTTTGAGGGGTCCACAATCCTAATCCATGCCATGCCAATCATTGAACTTTCCTGAAATATTTATTTCGAAATGGCATTAGTTCAATGAGCTATATGTTATTGATCATTAGCAAAACCACCCAAGGATAGTTGCACTTTCACGAGGCCTTTCCCTGGATCCAGCCACACTTTGGCTTGTGGCTGAAAATCTTCAATGTCAAGACGAAGATCGTCGACGGCCAGCAGGCGGACTACGAGAGGGGAGTGAGGGAGTCATGGATTAGGGGGTGTCCGGATGGCCGGACTATGACCTTTGGCCGGACCCCCGGACTATGAAGATACAAGATTGAAGACTTCGTCCCGTGTCTGGATGGGACTTTCCTTGGCGTGGAAGGCAAGCTTGGCAATACGATATGTAGATCTCCTCGAATTGTAACCGACTCTGTGTAAACCTAGCCCTCTCCGGTGTCTATATAAACCGGAGAGTTTTAGTCCATAGGACGAACAACAATCATACCATAGGCTAGCTTCTAGGGTTTAGCCTCTCTGATCTCGTGGTAGATCAACTCTTGTACTACCCATATCATCAATATTAATCAAGCAGGTGTAGGGGTTTACCTCCATCGAGAGGGCCCGAACCTGGGTAAAAACATCGTGTCCCTTGTCTCCTGTTACCATCCGCCTAGACGCACAGTTCAAGGCCCCTACCCGAGATCCGCCGGTTTTGACACCGACATTGGTGCTTTCATTGAGAGTTCCTTTGTGTCGTCACCTTTAGGCCCGATGGCTTCTTCGATCATCAACCATGACGTGGTCCAGGGTGAGACTTTTCTCCCCAAACAGATCTTCGTGTTCGGCGGCTTCGCACTGCGGGCCAATTCGCTTGGCCATCTGGAGCAGATCGAAAGCTACGCCCCTGGCCATCAGGTCAGATTTGGAAGTTTAAACTACACGGCTGACATCCGCGGGGACTTGATCTTCGACGGATTCGAGCCATGGCCGAGCGCGCCGCACTGTCACGATGGGCATGATCTAGCTCTGCCGCCGGACAGCGCTCAGAGCGCTGCTCAGGTGTCCGCTCCGACCCTTAGCTCGGAGCCGACCGTGCCAATCGGGGACGGACGGTTGGACGCCGCCCTGGAAGCTGCACTCTCTACGGCGATCGAGCCTAATACCAGCCTAGTCCTTTGTGAGGCCTGTGACTCCAAGGTGCAGGATTCCTTTCCGGACTCCGAATCTTCCGCACCCCTTCCGATCGAACCCAACTGGGCTCCGATCATGGAGTTCACCGCCGTGGACGTCTTTCAGCACTCGCCCCTTGGCGACATCCTGAATCCACTAAAGTCTCTCTCTTTGTCAGGATAGCCCTGGCTGGACTATGGTCAGGAGGGTTGGGATGCGGACGACGAAGAAATTCAAAACCCACCCACCACCCACTTCGTAGCCACTGTCGGTGATTTAACCGATAGGCTCGACTTCGACTCCGAAGACATCGACAGTACGCACGTCGATGAAGGAGACAAACAAGAACCAACGCCCATAGGGCACTGGACAACCACCTCATCACACGATGTATGCATGGTGGACACACTTAAAAGAAACGACAACAATGATCAAAAGGGCGCAACGAGGGATCGTTCCCTCGAAAAGCAATCAAAGCGGCGGCATAAGAGCCGCGCCAAACCCCACCTCGACTGAGCCCCAGCCATAGAGCATGGCGAACTGGCGAACAACGAACATGCCGTCGAGCAACCGTCCGAACAGGGCAACTTGGATAAACAAACCGAACAACCCGTCCCCGACGAAGATAATAGTCCGGACGACCTCACGCCGGACAAGTTGCTGGAGCAGAAGAACCTCCACCAAAGGCTTGTCACCACCACGCGTAGCCTGAAAAAGCAGAAGCGGAAGCTCAAAACAGCGGAAGATGCACTCAGAATCAGATGGGGCAAAGTACTCAACACCGCACACAAGTACGGCGACAGTCACCACACAAAGAGCTATCCGAAGCGAGAATTACTACCGGAATTTGATGAGGAGGCCTTAGAGCCCCCACAGTAAAAAAACAAGGAAGCCACCAGGTCGGATAGACGACCCCACGATCGACATCGAGCGACACAGGGCGCCGCACTCAATCCGGCACGCTATCCGCCCAAGGATTCGCATCAAAAATACGGTCCAACTAAATCCATCTACGGGCCAAGGAAGCAAGCTCTAGTAAGCAATGAAACGCAACAAATATCCGAACATCGCGGCACACCCAAATACAGGGGCGCCGCACATCCCCTATGTTTCACCGACGAGGTGCTGGACCATGAATTTCCAGCAGGATTCAAGCCCGTAAGCATAGAGGCATACGACGGAAAACAGACCCTGGAGTCTGGATTGAGGATTATATCCTCCACATACACATGGCTAAAGGAGATGACCTCCATGCCATAAAATACTTACCCCTCAAGCTCAAAGGGCCAGCCCGGCATTGGCTTAAAAGCCTTCCCGACAACACCATAGGAAGTTGAGAAGAGCTCGAGGATGCTTTTCGAGAAAATTTTCAAGGGACCTATGTCCGACCTCCGGATGCAGACGATCTAAGTCATATAACTCAACAACCAGGAGAGTCAGCCCGGAAACTCTGGAACAGATTTCTTACGAAAAAGAATCAGATAGTCGACTGTCCGGACGCCGAAGCCCTAGTAGCTTTCAAACATAGCGTCCGAGACGAATGGCTCGCCAAACACCTCGGCCAAGAAAAGCCAAGAACAATGGCCGCATTGACAAGCCTCATGACCCTCTTTTGCGCAGGAGAGGATAGCTGGTTGGCAAGGAGCAGCACCAGCGGCCCAAGTACATCCGAACACAGAGATGGAAATGGGAAACCGCGCCGTAGCAAGGAACAGCGCTGGATCAAGGATAACAGTCACAAGAGCACGGCAGTCAACACCGGATTCAAAAGCTCTCGACAAAATCGGAAAAAGCCGCCTCCCAAAGATGACAATGACGAGGTATCTAACCTCAAAAAAATCTTGGACAAAATATGTCAAATCCACAGTACCCCCAGGAGGCCGGCAAACCATACCCACAGAGATTGTTGGGTCTTCAAGCAATCTGGCAAACTCAGCGCCGAACACAAGGGGCTCGACATACCAAGTGAGGATGACGGCGAATCCCATAAGCAGAACACCGGAGAACAAAGGAAGTTCCCACAAGTCAAAACAGTAAATTCACTTCATGTGACAAAAGGAAAAAATAGATTGGCGCCTATGGAGGTACGCACCATACGGCATATCCCAGAGGAATCCAACCACTGGTTGTTACAACCAATCACCTTTGACCATCAGGATTACTCTAGAGGTATCCGGAACGCAGGCCGGACTGCCTTGGTCTTAGATCCGATAATTGACGGACTCCACTTTACACAAGTCCTCATGGACGGCGGCAGTGACCTAAACTTACTATATGAGGACACAATCCGCGAGATGGGGTTAAACCCAGCAATAATCCGCCATGGCAACACTTCCTTTAAAGGGGTCACACCAGGCCCAGATACCCATTGTATGGGTTCCCTCTCGTTAGAAGTTATGTTCGGCTCCCCCGACAACTTCCGAAGCAAAATGCTAACCTTCCACATTGCCCCATTCATAAGTCACTATCAAGCGCTACTACGACGCGAAGCTTTCGCCTGCTTTAATGCAATACCGCATTATGCATCCCTTACACTCATAATGCCCGGTCCACGAGGCATCATCTCATTAAAGGGAAATATCAAGTGTTCCCCGAGCACGTAGGATGGTGCGATTGCCTTGACAACCGCACACTTACCCAGCTTTACTACTCAGAGCACCTATATAGGTCGTTAAAGACCCTGGACATGGCTCAACGAATCCGGCGTAAACATGCAAAAGCTTCATAGCCGCGTAACCCTGTACAAGGGGCTCCGCGCGACAATAAAGCTCAATCATACCCATGTTTTTGTATTATGCTTTGTTTATTTTAACATAGATTTCTCGCACGATTGATTTCCACTAAGTTCCTCTCTTTTGCAGACGAACGCCGTGCTACACCCGTCCAGGATACGGCACACCGGAGACACAGGCGCAGACATGCAACAGGGACCCGTTTCAAGGATTCTTTTCAGATTAAGACCCTGCGTAAACCTTTTTTACTGTCTCTTGTTGATAACATCCCCCGGTTTTTGCTATCACCGAGGAGGAGGCTGGCATCCTGGCATGTGGCCACGCCAGAATTTTGCACGTACCTGGACACCAGGGGCTTTTTTACCAAGGGCTTTTGTTCGGCCTGTCTTCATAAAGACCGAATACCTTAGGGAGTGTTCGGCGTCGCGAGTTTGGCCTTATATGCATCAGCTCCGAATCATGTCTTTGGTCAAATATTGGGTTTTCTTGGCTCCGGTGTTTTGCTGCCTTACGTTCCGCTCTATCGGCAAAGGCGGCACCAGGAGAACTACTGCGATTGTGCCCCGGTTTGGCCAGGTGAGCACCTCAGTAGAGAAAGCCGAAAACTGACTGTCATGATTTAGCGGGAGACTGGTCAACCACTCAAATACCTGCCGGAATATTTAGGATTCCTCTGCATTAACGAAGGGCCTTTTCCCGGTCAGGAACACATGCGCCCCGAATTCGGGTGAGCGCGGTGCCACTAGGGGCTATTCAGTAGCCCCACTGTCAAACTCCTATGGCTAAGTGAAAGTGATAAAGCATTATAGTCTAGTTGCCTAGTTCGCCGTGCTATCACCTTCTTTATAGGACCAAGACGTTGGGTCAAGTGTGAAAAGGCGCCTTTTGCGAACAACCCCGCATTATATGCATGGAGGCTGAAGCCAATGACTGCATCTTTCAGGTCATATACACATATACATTAACGGCCGCACTGGAGGCATTATGATTCTTGAAAGCACAAGTATAAAAAGCTTTTACATTCTATCAAAATATTGTTTTACAATAGCACATGTTATTCGAACACAACATCCTTCGAGCACTGCGTCTCTATTAAACGAGCGCCCTGAGGAACTTCCTCAAAGTAGTGCTTGGCAGGTACTCGGCTTTTGTCTGAATCCCGGGATGCAACAACACTGGCCTTCATATCCGCCCAGTATGTCTTGACACAGGAAAGAGCCATCTGTGCACCCTCAATGCACGCTGACCTCTTCATTGTATCAACATGCGACACCAAACCAAGGAACTGCTGCACCAAGCCAAAATAACTCTTCGGCTCTGGCTCTTCCGGCCACAGATGACTCGCGACATACCTCATAGCGAGTCCATACAACCTGTTCATCTCCGCCCAAGCGGCCAAACGGTCAGATACCGAAAGTGGGCGCTCTGGATTATGGAACTGCGACCAAAACAATTCCTCCAATTTATGGTCATCTAGACCCCGCAAGTGTTCGGTCGCGTCCGCGGCACTTGCCACCAAATCCAGATAAGTGTTCGCCGCACTCCACTTCCGGTCCAACGGAGCATACGTAGGATCCCCGAACTTCATCCGCGGCATATAGGGCTTTCCAGCCGCGATATCTCCGGCCTGACGTAGCTCCTCCTTCATAGCTCTCATTGTAGAGCGAGTGTCTTTGGCCTCGACAGTGACCTTTTCTAGGTCCTTCTGTGCCACCCTATCTTCTTCTTCATGAAGCTTACAATGGTCGACAACATCCTTCAATTTTACGGCCATCTCGGCCATTTCCTTCTTGCTTTGGCAGTGAGCAACCTGTTTGGCTTTTAGCTCTTCAGCCGCTTTGGTGGCAGCCGCATCACTCTTCCTCGCTTGCTCCTTGGCTCGGGCAAGTTCCGCCCGAAGGTTCTCCACGGCAGCGGCACCATCTGCATTAAGCACATATGTTATAAGGAACGAGCATCAAGCTCCTCTTATCAGATGTCTTTGGAGACATTACATACCTTGTGCCTCGTCTAGCCGCTTATTTACAAGTTGCCGCTTTAGCTCGGCAGATTCATCAGTCCGGCTAGCCGTCGAACGCCTAGCCACCTACATAGGAAAGGCGACATATTATACCTGGGATTATGATCCTCTATGCGTCGTCATTTTTGACAACACACAGAGTCTCAGGGGCTACTATTTATACAGGGCGCATTTTATATATGCGGCTCTGTCAAAAGGTACATCTTTTTGCGTACCTCAAAACCTGTTAGTAAACTCCTGGCGGCCTCGTACAATCTGTTTTCCACGGATGAAATCCATCTAATCACCGTGTCCATCAACACACGGTGTTCTTATGAGATAGACGCTCGCTCGAGCAGATCCTGCGGCCCCTCCGACCATGCACCTAAAGGTGCCGGACTAGTCCGACGACCTTTTTCAAAGTCCAGATTTGGAGAAATCCTCTGAGACGACACCTCAGGGTCGCCAGCCTCGCAAGATGGTACCGCGGGGAGGGGGGGCGTTTCGCTCTCCATCATCTCTGGACGAAGATCCCCGGAAGATGAGCTCTGCTGAGAAGGGTTGAGATCCGAACTGTGAGGTGAAATTTTGGTTATCTTCCTCAGAAAGAAAACAGGGATATCACTCATTTTAACCCCCCCCTCTTTACTTACGGCTCGTTGGAGAGATGATCCCCTTGGGGGCCCAATGCGGCCAGAGCACCCTCCGGTGCTGGACCCTCTGATGAAGATTTCTTCCCCTGCTTTGAGGCCATCGCCTCCGGGTCTTCAGAGGCGGTCCTCTTCTTTCCCTGGATAGAGGAATTCTCGATTCGTCCTTTCCTGACAGCTTCCTTTGAGGAGGCGGTAGCTTCTTTGTTCCCCTCTCCGCCTTCTTCCAAAGGGGCAATCTCCAGCATCCTGGTCAACACGAGATCCGGCGTGGTCTCAGGGAGGGGGGCCGGACACCTGATAAGCTTTGCTTGCGCTATCCACTTCTGTTTGAAAGATAGCTCTTTTAAAGGCAGTGTTATGATAAATGTACGGATAGCGTGTCCGGGTACAGGGCTACTTACTTGAGTGTCCAGGCGATTGCAGCTCAGACCTGCGTCCTCGGACAAGTCTGGACGCATTGCTTGTGATCTGAAGAATAATTTGTACATCTCCACGGGCGTCGTGCCCATAAAGTATTGGAGGGCTCGCGGTCCTTCCGGATTAAATTCCCACAGGCGGAGGGGGCGGCGTTTGCAGGGCAGTATGCTGCGAATCAGCATAACCTGCACCACTACCGCCAGATTGATATCTCTTTCTAGGAGATCTCGAATGCGGCCCTGCAGTAGGGGCACGTCCTTGGGCAGCCCACATTTAAGCCCTTTATTGACCCATGACGCTAGCCGCGGTGGGGGACCCGAGCGAAAAGCAGGTGGCGCCACCCACTTGGTGCCCCTGGGGGTTGTGATGTAAAACCACTCTCGTTGCCATAAGCCGAACTCCTCTTGAAAAGAGCCCTCGGGCCATGGAGCGCCGGTAATCTTACTTATAATAGCCCCTCTACACTCAGCATGCTGCCCCTCGATCATCTTCAGTTCTACCTTGAAGGTTTTAAGACACAGTCCGAAGTGAGGATTAAATATGGAGGAAGGCCTCACACACGACAATGAACGATGAGATTTGGAGGATGGACTCCGGAGCTAAGTCGTGAAATTCCAGCCCGTAATAAAACATGAGCCCCCTCATGAAGCGATCAATCGGGAAGCCTAGCCCCCGAAGGAAGTGAGATGTGAACACCACACTCTCACCGGGATGGGGAGTGGGAATAGCCTGCCCTTGAGCAGGCAGCCTATACGAGATTTCGCCGGTTCGATACCTGGCATCTCTCAGCTTTCGCACGTCTTCTTCCGTAACGGAGGAAGGCATCCACCGGCCTTGGAGGTCGGAGCCGGACATCATCGAAGGTCCGAAGCGCCTGAATCTGGAGCTTTGGGTGTTGGAACTCGAGGCGAGAGGCGAATTTGATTGGATTGAAAGAAAGCAGTCGAGCCTTGGTCTCTTTATAAATAGGTTGAATACCAAGAGCCCTCCTCGTGACCGTTTGGGACTCGCTTTCAATTAAGAAGTCATACCAGTGGCACGGTTGGGTTACCCGTGCTCGTATTGATGGGAATCCCGGAATAAGGGGACACAATCTCTACTTTTACAAGATGTGCCAAGGAAACCGCCTCGCTAAACGCGCTGAGGTGGAATAGTAAAACGATTTGAATAAAGGCTTAGCCGTAGCGTGATGCCACACTACGGAATACATCAGCAGATTAGTTTTGTGTAAATATTTATTCTCTCTACGGTGGTATGTGGAACTTATTTTGCAGAGCCGAACACTATCCTCGTGTTCAAACATCTTCTATGAAGTATTCGGAGGAGGAACCTGCCTTGCAATGTCGAAGACAATTTGCGTGCCGGACTCATTGTCATTGAAGCCTGGTTCAGGGGCTACTGAGGGAGTCCTGGATTAGGGGCTGTCCGGATGGCCGGACTATGACCTTTGGCCGGACTCCCGGACTATGAAGATACAAGATTGAAGACTTCGTCCCGTGTCCGGATGGGACTTTCCTTGGCGTGGAAGGCAAGCTTGGCGATACGATACGTAGATCTCCTCCCATTGTAACCGATTCTGTGTAACCCTAGCCCTCTCCGGTGTCTACATAAACCAGAGAGTTTTAGTCCATAGGACGAACAACAATCATACCATAGGCTAGCTTCTAGGGTTTAGCCTCTCTGATCTCGTGGTAGATCAACTCTTGTACTACCCATATCATCAATATTAATCAAGCATGAGTAGGGTTTTACCTCCATCGAGAGGGCCTGAACCTGGGTAAAAACATCGTGTCCCTTGTCTCCTGTTACCATCCACCTAGACGCACAGTTCGGGACCCCCTACCCGAGATCCGCCGGTTTTGACACCGACAGGGGGGATGATCAAAAAGCTCACCTGGGTCAGATGGCCAGAGGGCACATTCATAGAGACCATCAAGGCCTGGCAGAAGGAGTGGTTCTATATCATAGAGCCCCGTGACGAGGCTTGGGTAGCGGCTCCGGAATTCAGATCTGGATCCCCCACGAGGCTCACCTCATGGACCAAGAAGGGCCTTGACTGGGGGTGATCCACAGAGGTGGAGCTGCTGCAAAAGCGCATCGTAAGCATGAAAAAGGCGGGCACCAAGCTGACCAATGTGGTTCAAGTAATGCTCTGTTGTCGTCTCCTACCCTTCCAACAATGGGAGGCCCCCAATGTGGACCTACAAGCCCAAGGATCTTCCCACCGTACTTCGCTTCTATTGCACCACCCACGAAAAGTTGTGGAAGGTGCTATTCAGGCCTCAAAAGTCGTGGTCGGCCAAGGAGGAAGACATTGGCCTTAACACAGTGCATCCCCCCTAGGGAGGTAATGAAATTATATCCATTCTGTGTTCAGGTATTCACGTTTCTGCAGGAGGTCTAACCCTGCCTCTCTCTTACTTCTTCAAGGCTAGCTCAAGAGACCGAAGGGATCGAAGGTCCGGCCCCGCTCCTCGAAGACCCCAGGTCCACCCTGCTAGAGGAGATGCTGACTGTGGCGCCGTACAAGGCACCAGAGAAAAATGAGAAGAAGAAGAAGAAGAAGGACGGGACGAGGGAGGTTAGATAGGACCTCCGCCCTAGAGGACATCCGGACACCAAGTCCGGGGACACCCAAGCTCCCTCCACGCATGAGGGGGAGCAGGAAGAGGAGTCGGAGGAGAGCGAATCCTCCCGCACAAGTAAGAGGGTGGCGTCGGTCAATGCCGAGGAGGAGCATTCCCCTCACACCCTCGAAGAAACAGTGCAGGGCCAAGTTGGTCCTAATGGACGATAGCTCGGATTCTGATGAGGAGTCCGCAACATTCGAAGAGGTTCCAAAAAGGACAATAAGGATCAAGCCCCGCACCGGGAGGTACGAGCCCGAAGACTCCCTAGGCACTTGCCTTTCTAGTCTACTACTGATAGCATATGCATATTTTATATTACAGCCCACTGCGGGACCTCCCCACCGAACAAGTCTTAGAGGGGACTTCTTCGCCAGCCGATCTAGTGGAGAGTGGGACCTCGTCATGCTCCACACCTCCTCCAATCATTGGGGAGACTGGAGAGGTGTTGTCCCGAAGGACCCCTCCCGTTCCGGACACGAGAGGCGGCAACAACGTCATCATGGCCAAGGCTAACACTTTGGACGCCAAAGATTAGGAGGGAGGTTCCCTCTTGGTGAACAAGGAGGAAGAGCTCGGACAATCTGAGCCCTCCCTAAAGACGGTTCTGGAGCCCCCAAGTCCCTCGGAGGCATCAAATCTGCCCCAACCGAAGGGGGATCCAGGGCCCAACCACTAATGCCAAACACCGGAGATCGGGCTACGGCTAGGTGGCCAGACATGATGGAGGAGGCCTTGAATATGTTCCCCATTATCTCGGAACACCGTGCCCTGATGGGCGTGGTTTTGCAAAGCATTCAGTTCGTTAATAGTGGACTGAAAGAAGATTTTGTTGGCCTCCTGACAGGCTTAATGTGAAGGAAATATTCCCTAGAGGCAATAATAAAGGTGTTATTTTATATTTCCTTATTTCATGAGAAATGTCTATTATTCATGCTAGAATTGTATTAACCGGAAACTTGATACATGTGTGAATACATAGACAAAATAGACAAAGTGGACGGCAAAGGAAGGGCTGATGGCAAAAAGGCTATTTGCCGTCAGCTTCTTCTTTACCGCCAGCCAACTAACAACAAAGAGCTAGAAGGCAGACGACAAAGAGCCAGGTGGGCCCCACAGGGCACGGCGTGTCTAGGTCAGACATTTTACCATCTGCCTAATCTTTGTCGTCTGCCTTCTAGACCTTTGTCGTTCGCTGGTGGACGACAAAGAAAGGGCCCAGCTAACGACCGTCTCCCCCTTCTACTATGCGTGTTCTTTGCCGTTCGCTAGCGGACGATAAAGAACGGGCCCCCACTAATTTGTAACGGCCACCCCCTCTCTGTCTCTCCGGCACCACCCCACTTTTCTCTCCCTCTCTCCACCCCGCGCCCCCAACTCACCTGTGCCCGCACCGCCGCTGCCGAGCACCGCCGCTGCCCGGACGCTGCCGCCGCCCCATCCCGCCGTAGCACCACCCCGCCACCCGGAGCCCTACGACCCTGTCGCCACCACCACCTGGCGCCCCCTCTGCCCGGCCATCGCCGCCGCCCGGACGCTGCCGCTGCCCCACCCCGTCGCAGCACCACCCCACTGCCCCGTAGCCCTACGACCACGTCGCCACCACTGCCTGGTGCCGCCTCCGCCCGGCCAGCGCCAGCCCGCTGCTACGTCTTGAGCTTGCGTTGGTTTTCCTTGAAGAGGAAAGGGTGATGCAGCACAATAGCGTAAGTATTTCCCTCTGTTTTTGAGAACCAAGGTATCAATCCAGTAGGAGGCTTCTCAACAAGTCCCACGAACCTACACAAACAAACAAAGAACTCACAACCAACGCAACAAAGGGGTTGTCAATCCCTCCATGGCCACTTGCAAAAGTGAGATCTGATAGAGATAATATGATAAGATAAACATATTTTTGGTATTTTATAATATAGATGTAGAAAATAAAGATGCAAATAAAAGTAGATTGGAAGCAAATAGGATAGGTGATAGACCCGGGGGCCATAGGTTTCACTAGTGGCTTCTCTCAAGAGCATAAGTATTATGGTGGGTGAACAAATTACTGTCAAGCAATTGATGGAAAAGCGAATAATTATGACGTTATCTAGGCATGATCATGTATATAGGCATCATGTCCGCAACAAGTAGACCGACTCCTACCTGCATCTACTACTATTACTCCACACATCTTCCGCTATCCAACAGGCATCTAGAGTATTAAGTTCATAAGAACAGAGTAACGCATTAAGCAAGATGACATGATGTAGAGGGATAAACTCAAGCAATATGATATAAACCCCGTCTTTTTATCCTTGATGGCAACAATACAATACGTGTCTTGCAACCCTTTCTGTCACTGGGTAAGAACATCGCAAGATTGAACCCAAAGCTAAGCACTTCTCCCATGGCAAGAAAGATCAATCTAGTAGGCCAAACCAAACCGATAATTCGAAGATACTTGCAAAGATAACTCAATCATATCAAAGACTTTAGAGAAGATTCAATTATTATCCATAGATAAATCTGATCATAAACCCACAATTCATCGGATCTTGACAAACACACCGCAAAAAGAGATTACATCGAATAGTTCTCCACAAGAGAGGGGAAGAACATTGTATTGAGATCCAAAAAGAGAGAAGAAGCCAACTAGCTAATAACTATGGACCTGAAGGTCTGTGTTAAACTACTCACAACTCATCGGAAGGGCTATGGTGTTGATGTAGAAGCCCTCCATGGTGGCTTCCCCCTCCGGCAGAATGCCAGCGACGGCTCCAAGATGGGATCTCACGGATACAGAAGGTTATGGCGGCGGAAACTGTATTGTGGTTGCTCCCTAGATGTTTTCGGGGTACGTAGGCTTATATGGGAGGAAGAAGTACGTCGGTGGACGCCCGAGGGGCCCACGAGAAAGGGGGGCGCGCCCTATAGGGGGGGTGTCGGTGTCAAAACCGGCGGATCTCGGGTAGGGGGTCCCGAACTGTGCGTCTAGGCGGATGGTAACAGGAGACGAGGGACACAATGTTTTACCCAGGTTCGGGCCCTCTTGATGGAGGTAAAACCCTACGTCCTGCTTGATTAATATTGATGATGTGTGTTACAAGAGTAGATCTACCACGAGATCAAGGAGGCTAAACCCTAGAAGCTAGCCTATGATATGATTGTTGTTCGTCCTACAGACTAAGGCCATCCGGTTTATATAGACACCAGAGAGGGCTAGGGTTACACAAAGTCGGTTACAATGGTAGGAGATCTACATATCTGTATCGCCAAGCTTGCCTTCCACGCCAAGGAAAGTCCCATCCGGACACGGGACAAAGTCTTCAATCTTGTATCTTCATAGTCTTGGAGTCCGGCCGATGATGATAGTTCGGCTATCCGGACACCCCCTAGTCTGGGACTCCCTCAGTAGCCCCCAAACCAGGCTTCAATTACGACGAGCCCGGCGCATATGTTGTCTTCGGCGTTGCAAGGCGGGTTCTCCTTCAAACTTCACGTTCTTGTCGAATAGTGTCCGGCTTCCTCATAAATGTTGCCCTCCTTGGCTTCTACGCCCAATAATGGCCTTTTTCCACGTGTCGTACGAATGCGAAAAGCTAGGGTATTTTTACATTTCTCCCCCCCAGCTGTGCGAACGAGCCGCCTATAAGAGAGGTGAGGATCTAGATCCAACTCACACCATCCTCCTTCCGCAAGTACTCATCAAAGCGCCTCTGACAAAAATCCACTCTATCATGGACAGTTGACGCGGCTCCTCCTCTCGCGCTCCCAGCCCTAAGCCAGGGATTGGGGGAAATGCTCAGTTCCACACAGCGAGCTAGTGGCGCTCCAAACCAAGGGATATCTTCCCCCAGCCTTCATGGTTCCGGTTCGGGCCGGACAGGCCACCTTCCGGGGTGGAAAGCAGGCGGAGAGCGTTCCCAACCCCTCCAAAGATGAGCGGGTATGCTTCGTCCCTTATTTAATAAGGGGACTTGGATTTCCCATACATCTATTTTTCCGGGGGCTCCTGGAGTTCTATGGACTCCAGCTTCACCACCTTACACCTGCCTCCATTTTGCACATCGCGGGCTTTGTAGCTCTTCGCGAGCTATTCCTGGGCATCGAGCCCCATTTTGCACTGTGGAAGAAATTGTTTTGCATCGTACCCCGTTCTCACGAGGGGTCGATATATGAAGTGGGCGGAGCCAAAATATGGCGCATCGCCGGGACCGGATATCCATCCGGCACCCTGAAGAAGGCGTCCGAAGACTAGCCTTCGGAATGGTTCTATATGGAGGACGCTCCTCTGCCGGATCCAGTTCGGATCGGCCTCCCGGAGTTCAGCAATGCCCCCTTGAAGAAACGCCTGAGTTGGCGCCCACGGAGCCCTCAACGGGAGGATGATGGGAGTGTCCATTATCTGATGGGCCGGATTAGGTTACTGGCCCACTCCGGACTGACCATGATTGGAATCATTGCCACGTGCATTATGCGAGGGGTGCAGCCGCTCCAATATAGAGGCCACCCCATGTCAAATCCCTAGACTTACCTTGCACTAGGCTAGCACTTGTCTGTTGCATCATGCTTAAATTCTGTTGAAACTTGAAATGGGGATGTCCAAACCCTAGCATTAAATCAACTCAACTAGGATGGATTAAAATCTTTTTCAATAAACCCAAAATGTCCCTAAGAAAAGTTCATGATTTCTGGTTACGGTGGAAACCTCTGCCAAAAATGATGAATATATTCTTAGATCATTTTTGGATTTTTGAATTAAATCATATTGTATTTGAGTTTGGGCATTTAAATACTATAAATAATTTAAGTGCTCAATTAATTCTGAACTTAAGTGTGGGCTGTTAGGAATAATCCCAACAGAGCCCACAATTATTTGCAGGATTTTTGGAAACGTTTTACCATTTTTAATAAAGCCCAATATTTACAGAAAAATAGAAAACAAGAAATAAAACAAAGCAACCTTACCTGGACTTACCTTGAGGCCCACCAGGGATACCAGCCCACCTGCGCGGCCCGTTACTGTGCAGCCCAGCTGCCAGTCATCTTCCTCCCCCTCGCCCCGAAGCAGCTGTGTGCTGGACGCACGCGCGTCGACGCCGACCACCTCCTGCTTCGCGCTGGAGGCCTCTCCTTCGTCCTAATCCGCGTCTGGCGACGCCACGCACCCTTCTGGACCTCTCTCACTCTCTTCCGTGCTTCTCCCACCTCCTCTGCTCTCTCCCGCGCCACACCCAAGAGCACCTGACGCCGCCGTTCACTGCCACCACGGCCACCTACCACCCCTTGCACTGCCGATGAGTCCAGAAGCTCCACCGCGTTGTCCTCGACCTCCTTGCTGAGCTACGCAACGCCGAACGCCCTGAAGCCTCGCCAATGTCGCCGTTTCCGACCTCAGTTGCCGGAGATCCCCGTCGTCGTTTGGCCGGACCCCGTGCCTCCCCTGCCTCGCCAGAAGAACCAGAAGAACCGCGGTGAGCCGCTGTACCGTTTCCCTCATGACCCGTAGCCTACTTCGCTCTCTAAGCGCATCAGCCACTGGAGCCGAACGCTCCCCGCCGCCGGCCATGGCGCCGCCGTAGCTAGAGCGCACCCACGATGCATTCGAGCCTACCCCCGTGCTCAGCGAGTCCGCAGGACTCCGTAGCAACCCGCAGCTCGTCCTCTCGTGCACCAAAACGCCGTGTCCGAGCGTGCCCGAACTCCGGCCGCCGCAGAAGTGCTCGCCGCTGTTAACTCCGGCCATCCCAGCTGCTGCCAACACAACCACTGGATGCGCGAGAGCGCCAGCAGCCCATAGGAGCAAGCCGCACCCCCAGCCGTTGCCTGTAGCGCCGCCCCGACCAACTCCAGCGAGTTCCTGCCGCTGTTGTGGTCGCCGGTGTCACTTGCTGACGTGGCGCCGGTTAATTAGCACTAATGACCCAGCTAACCACCCCTAGAGCCACCGCCATGTGGGCCCCAGTGTCTAATTAGGTTAGTCTAATTTTCTGTTAAGATTAGTACTAATCTGTGTGGACCCCATGTGTCAGCTTTGACTTTGGTCAAGTCAACATTGACCAGTCCCACCTGTCATACACCCAAACCAGCCTGAGACACTGACGTATGGGTCCCACAGGTCAGGTTTGACCTGGCCGACCCAGTTGACCTGCTGACGTCACACCTATGTCATGCTGACGTAGTAACTTATTTTCTGGATTTATTCTTATATAGAAAATTCCAGAAATTTGCCTAAACTTCTAAAAATCATAGATTCAACCGTAACTCCAAATGAGATAATTTATATATGAGAAATGATTAGAAAAATCCAATCTATCCATCTGTACTATTTTCATGCATGTTAGAACAACTTATGACTACTGTTTAGGACAATTCAATTAAATGGCATTTAAATAACCACATGTGGAGTTTGAATTTGAATCTTGGATTCAAACCAACTTCATTTAATCTGGTTTTAGTTGCATTAGCTCAAACCACAGCATATTGCCATGTCACATTCATGCATCATATTGTTGCATTGCATTGATTGTGTTTCTTCTTTGTTTGTCGGTGATTGTTCCCTCTCAATAGACGTGGTTCCAACGATGAGTTCGATGACACCGATGAAGAACTATACTATCTTCAGAAGTGCCAGGCAAGCAAACCCCCCTTGTTCATTCTAATACAATCCCACTCTCTCGCTCCTGCTCTCTTTTATTGCATTAGGACAACAACGATTCAACTGTTACTTGTTGCGGTAGTTGAACCCCCTTATCCTCTGCATGACCTGTCATTGCCACACTAAAAAGATGAAACCCACTAGCATGAGTAGGAGTTGTTTGAGCCCTGATGTGCCTACTCATTCATGCTTGTTTGTCATGCCTGCTACTGCTTAGAGTTGAGTCAGGTCTGATTCATCGGGAATGAATTGGAGGTGTGTAAACATGTCCTACGGTGTGTGAACTAAGTGTGTGAACACGATTTGGTAAAGGTAGCGGTGAGAGGCCATGTAGGAGTACATGGTGGGTTGTCTCATTGCAGTCGTCCTCAGGAACTGAGTTCTGTGTTTGTGATCCATGAACAGTTACTACCACACATTGGGCTCCGGGCGCTCCAAGCTCTCTCGACTTATTAATCAACTTGATCTCTGTCCAGGAGTTGCAACTAGTTTCTGGTGTTTGTAGGTAGTGTTAGTAGTCTACCAAGTGGCACCCGGTACAGGTGGGCTTGGGACAGACTAGGCACAGTGGCACGGTGTACCAAGTGGCACCCGGATGGTGGGCTTGGGAACCCTGCACACATCGTTTGGGGCCGTGAGCGACACCCCGGCCGGATCTCCTTGCGGATGGAACCCGAATAGGCGATAAACCTGGACGAGAGACTTGTGTGGTTAGTCAGGTCGTGGCCGACACCCTCGCTGGGCTTCCGCTTGAAGGTTGCCGAGTACATGTCGTGTAAACGGCGGTAAGTGGTGAGAGCGTGTGTGAAGAAGTACACCCCTGCAGGGTTAACATTATCTATTCGAATAGCCGTGTCCGCGGTAAAGGACTTCTGGGTTGCCTGTACAGTTCATAGACAAGTGAAAGTGGATACTCTAAAATACGCAAGATAAGCGTGAGTGCTATGGATGGCGTTCTCGTAGGGAGACGGGAGCGGATCCATAGTGGTGTATTGATATGGTGAATATGTGGACTCGTGTGCGCCACCTAAAGAGTTACTTGCAATCGTAGTTCAGGATAGCCATCGAGTCAAAGCTGGCTTGCTGCAGTTAAACCCCACCATCCCCTTGTTGATAATGATGCATATGTAGTTAGATCTGATGTAAGTCTTGCTGGGTACATTTGTACTCACGTTGCTTAATTTATGTTTTTGCAGAGAGACTTCAGTCTCGCTAGTAGTACCGCATGGACTTTGACGTTTAGCTTGTTACCTCAGCTACGATCTTGTGCCCTCGGCAGGATCTGGTAGATACTCAGGCTTCTCAGCCTTTTTCTTTTGTAGATGTCTGTACTCAGACATGTTAAGCTTCCGCATGTGCTTTGACTTGTATGCTCTGAATGTTGGGTCGTGAGACCCATGTTTGTAATATCTCGCTCCTCAGAGCTTATTGAATAAATACTTGAGTCGTAGAGTCATGTTGTGATGCCATATTGTATTTGCACATATCGAGCATATTGTGTGTATGTTATTGAAATGCTTGGTATGTGTGGGATCTGACAACCTAGTTGTTTATCCTTGGTAGCCTCTCTTACCGGGATATGTCTCCTAGTGCTTCCACTGAGCCATGGTAGCTTGCTACTGCTCCGGAACACTTAGGCTGGCCGGCATGTGTCCTTCTTCGTTCCTATGTCTGTCCCTTCGGGGAAATGTCACGCGGTGTCTACCGGAGTCCTGTTAGCCTGCTACAGTCCGGTTTATCGGAGTCCTGCTAGCCCAGTTGCTACAACCCGGATTCACTCGCTGATGACCGACATGTTCGTTGTTGGGTCATGTATGCATGTCCCTGTAAGTTAGTGGCACTTTGGGTTCACGACTAGCCATGTCAGCCCGGGTTCTCTGTCATATGGATGCTAGCGGCACTATCATATACGTGAGCCAAAAGGCACAAACGGTCCTAGGCCAGGTAAGGTGGCACCCGTGAGAATACCGTGCGTGAGGCCGCAAAGTGATATGATATGTTACATGCTAGATCGGTGTGACTTAGGATCGGGGTCCTGACAGCTTTGGTATCAGAGCTTGACTGCCTGTAGGATTACCAAGCCAAACTGGTCAAAGTTGAGTCTAGAAATGCTTTAGTTATATGTAGGGGAATTGATTGTGGGATGGAACGTAAGGCTCTTTTTACTCCTTATATCTCATGCCCTTCTGATCCGAGTCATCTTATCTTTCCTACGGGGTTAAGGAACTAGGCTATCTCTTCGTTCTATCAGGATCACATGTTACTAATCTATAGACTTATAGAATTGTTGGATTTAAGCCTCTGCTCAGTCTCTACTACCTCCGTGTGTTCATAGTTGATCTTGGAACCATGATATTATGATGATCGAGTGGTTATGCCACCATTTTTGTATCATGTCTCAAATCTTTTCGAGCATTTACAGCCGTTATGCTGTCCGAGTCACCCCAGGTTTCTAAATAGTCTGATGCATTTGCAAATCCCTTCCTGCTATTCCCGATGTCCCGTTGGGTCACATTAACCATACTAATTGTTGATTTGAGGTATTCTATTACCTCGACATTTATGTTGGAGCTATTATTATGACCCTAGGTGTCTAGAGTATCATCAAGTAATCCAGCCATGCTCTGTGTTCCCAATGTGATGATTCTGACCGTCATTCTCGAAAGCATCTCGTGATGCCATTTATTTAGTAGGCATTCTATTCCTGGGTTTTGAACCCGAGATTCACCCTACTCACTTCATGTTGATAGTAATTGCTAGCACCCTTAGGTTATTAGTAACCTTTGCGTTAGTCCTTGAGGTCCGTGGTATTTCCTTCTTCCAAATACTATGAACCGTTTATGGTAGAAGTTCTTTGAACCAAAAGATCACAACCAGAGCTCTTGATGAGTTCTCGATTCTATGTTGTGACTCTGCCAGTTTTACCTTTCCGCATGGGTTGTCCGGAAGAAATATGTTGAACTCGTTTGACATGCTAATCCATGCATCCACAACTCAGAAAATCATATGTTCTTTTGAGTTGTTCCCCCTTTAGTTGTATTCTGACCCGCGTCTATCAATCGATAGTCTAGAGTATGTGTGCATTCGTTCGTCGATGCCTACTATTCTTGTGGTCTATTAATCCATTCTATTCTGGAATGACTAGGAGAAACAAACTGCAGTACCTTATCCATATTTAGGATTGGGTCAAAGCAGTTGTATTCCACAGACCAAAATGCCAATCTAGCTTTTGCTCTGCTCTACCTTGGAGTGTTACCTTCTTTATGTCAAGAGTGTCATGAGAATTGCACCACCTCTTATGAATTCTTGACGTAGTAATACTTCTTGCCATCATTGTTCATTCCTCGGTCCCCATGTTGTTGAGCCGGAGTGCCGACAAGTGAATCGTGATGTGTGAACTCAGTACTCCTAGCAACTCCACTGCTTGGTAGTTAAAGGAAAATAATTTCATTCTTAGCATGTTGGTTATTGAATCATCATTCTAAGATTGATCATGCTACCTAGTCCTTATTTCGGTGCACCCTTCGATTGATGAGTTAGGATTTGGTCAAATCCTCGCTCATTGTTCATATTGTCTTGCCCTGAAAAGCAAGATTGTTCTCGAGCTTAGTAACATGTCGGTGGTTCGTGATTTCCCGAATATCTTCTCGGAAGTATGACGAGGTTGTCACCTGACCGCTATGTTGAGTTCGTGATCAAGTTGGTTTTCGAAACCACCCTTTCTCCAAGAATCTGTGTTGGATACCCTGAGCCAGTTGGTTTAAGCTAAACAACAACTTGGAGAGTTGGAGGATAAAAGCTTACCTGACTTAGTTCATTTCAAAGGGATATTCTTTGTATGTGTGTGTTGAAGAAAGATGATATCTTCATCGATTGGTCCCTGTGATCAGTTGTTGGACCTATTGTCTTATAAAAACTTTGATTTGAGTGTGGGTTATTCTCAAATCAAATCAGAACCAACGATGTTCGTAATGTTATTATATTCGTGGATGAACCCTCGAGCATACACCATTACATCTTTTGGTCTGACCAATGCTATCACCTTGTTCACCTAGTCGTGGAATTCCATTTTATGGAAATTTTGATAAATTGTTGTTGAGCCCATCGACAACATCCTTATCCTCTCCATGATTTTGTCGGACATCAAGCTAGTGTTGGAAACTTCTGTAAGCATTTCTTCGTGTTTCGTTCATGAAGCATATGTTTGGATGAAAGAAGTGACTACCTCTGATTCACGTGTACTTGGTGAAAGTTGCCGCCGTGAATTCGAGAAAGTTTGTCTTGCCTCCTCTGGAATCATCTCAAGTCAGTCATGCATGTGCGAAGTATACATTGGTTTGTGAGACTAGCTACCTTCATTCCATATGTATCCCTAGCATACTAAGCCACTAATTGATTTGTTCAGGGAGAAGAAGTTCCTTCTTAAGAGCATGCCTTATGTAAGGACTATGATATCCTCGATGATGGTTCCCCACCTGAACTCGGTAGTGTTTATTGTAAGACTACTATGTGGTCATGCTTGTCTTGGACAACGTGTTCACATGTTTGTAGCAGAACCAGCTCATGTTTTGGAGCTTGCTATCGAAGTTCATTCCCCGAGAACCTCGCAACGCCATCTCGTCGAATTGTGTTGCAAACTTTCATTTTTCCTTCTAGATTTGATGAGTCTGGAATATTCTGACATCAACCAGATCTGAATCTGGGGTATATATGATGGTTGGAAGCCCAAGAACTACAATATTGGTCTATCTGTAACCCGGTAAGTGGATGTCGTGGCCAGCACACCTAGCCGGAAGACCCACTATTGTAGTATCTTGATTGAGGAAGTTGGCCACCTCCCCATAAGGATCTCGTAGAACTTATTCTAGTAGTTGTTCCTTATGGATTTTTGTGCTCCCGAAGTCCGACCTTTTTACTTGATGTTCTAGATATCAAACCATATCTATGAATGGGTTACGCTAGCACATCAAGGAGAACATTAGAAGCGGAGTGCTAAATGTCTCTCGGTCGATCATCCAGATTTTGTTCCCTTGGCCCCGCTAAGGTGAAATATGAGAAGGTTATCTTCCTTTGCATCGGCATCGTCCATCGCTGTTCATCATGGTAGTACGTTGTGTTGCCAGGATCCTTGACACGGATATTTGTAAAACCTTGATGAATATGGAAATGCTCAAGTTCTTGAGAGCACGCGCAAGCGCTAGGTGTTATCATTGGCACTAACTGGATTGCTCTCAGTTTCCTCGATTATGCTATAACTTTTCAAACAGTGGACTCACTCTCTACTGTTGAGCTTCTCCCCAGTTACTAAAATCATCCCTTGTGTTGTTTTCAACAAGGTAATACACATCATCCATTCTAGTCTGGGTATGTCATTCCTTTGCACCCCGCAAATCGATTGTTGGTGAATTGCCTTAGGCTGGTATAAAGAGTTTCGATGATTTTTGAATCAAAGGTAATTCTTTTTGCCACCTAAGGGGATATATCTATGAGTCACCATCCCTAAGGTGTCTCGTTGTGGTATCATGACAACTCAACTCCTCGCCATGTTGACAACTGTTCACCACCCTCTTAAGTGTGGAATTGTTGTCTACCTAGTGAACCTTCGACATCTGTTCCACTCCATTCATTTGGATGAATGTTTCGTGTCTCAGCTCGAGAGAGGTTGCTATGTCTCATTCCGTGAGTTAATCCTGAGTTGTTTGATCTTCGAGAAGATCGACCCTTCTAGAGTCTCCTTCTTCTCTCCAAGTCATGTTGGCAGGAGTTCTTAGAGCAGGACTTCAAGACAATGATGGTGATCGAATCAACGTTCTTTGAAGTGCCACCTGGATCGTGAATATTATGTTAGTTTGCGATGCCCCTTCATCTTACCCTACGCTTGAATCTCGGGACGAGATTCTTGTTTAGTGGGGGCGAGTTGTCACATCCCTAGCCTTACCTTGCACTAGGCTAGCACTTGTCTGTTGCATCATGTTTAAATTCTTTTGAAACTTGAAATGGGGATGTCCAAACCCTAGCATTAAATAAACTCAACTAGGATGGATTAAAATCTTTTTCAATAAACCCAAAATGTCCCTAAGAAAAGTTCATGATTTCTGGTTACGGTGGAAACCTCTGCCAAAAATGATGAATATATTCTTAGATCATTTTTGGATTTTTGAATTAAATCATATTGTATTTGAGTTTGGGCATTTAAATACTATAAATAATTTAAGTGCTCAATTAATTCTGAACTTAAGTGTGGGCTGTTAGGAATAATCCCAACAGAGCCCACAATTATTTGCAGGATTTTTGGAAACGTTTTACCATTTTTAATAAAGCCCAATATTTACAGAAAAATAGAAAACAAGAAATAAAACAAAGCAACCTTACCTGGACTTACCTTGAGGCCCACCAGGGATACCAGCCCACCTGCGCGGCCCGTTACTGTGCAGCCCAGCTGCTAGTCATCTTCCTCCCCCTCGCCCCGAAGCAGCTGCGTGCTGGACGCACGCGCGTCGACGCCGGCCACCTCCTGCTTCGCGCTGGAGGCCTCTCCTTCATCCTAATCTGCGTCTGGCGACGCCACGCACCCTTCTGGACCTCTCTCACTCTCTTTCGTGCTTCTCCCACCTCCTCTGCTCTCTCCCGCGCCACACCCGAGCGCACCCGACGCTGCTGTTCGCTGCCACCACGGCCACCGACCACCACTCGCCCTGCCGATGAGTCCAGAAGCTCCGCCGCGTCGTCCTCGACCTCCTCGCTGAGCTACACAACGCCGGACACCCTGAAGCCTCGGGAATGTCACCGTTTCTGACCTCTGTTGCCGGAGATCCCCATCGTCGTTTCGCCGGACCCCGTGCCTCCCCTGCCTCGCCAGAAGAACCAGAAGAACCACGGTGAGCCGCTGTACTGTTTCCCTCATGACCCATAGCCTACTTCGCTCTCTAACAGCATCAGCAACCGGAGCCGAATGCTCCCCGCCGCCGGCCATGGCGCCGCCGTAGCTAGAGCGCACCCACGATGCATTCGAGCCTACCCCCGTGCTCAGCGAGTCCGCAGGACTCCGTAGCAACCCGCAGCTCATCCTCCCGTGCACCAAAACGCCATGTCCGAGCGTGCCCGAACTCCGGCCGCCGTGGAAGTGCTCGCCGCCGTTAACTCCGGCCATCCTAGCTGCTGCTGCCACAACCACTAGATGCGCGAGAGCGCCAGCAGCCCATAGGAGCAAGCCGCACCCCCAGCCGTTGCCTGTAGCACCGCCCTGACCAACTCCGGCGAGTTCCTGCCGCTGTTGTGGTCGCCGGTGTCACATGCTGACGTGGCGCCGGTTAATTAGCACTAATGACCCAGCTAACCGCCCCTAGAGCCACCGCCATGTGGGCCCCAGTGTCTAATTAGGTTAGTCTAATTTTCTGTTAAGATTAGTACTAATCTGTGTGGACCCCACGTGTCAGCTTTGACTTTGGTCAAGTCAACGTTGACCCGTCCCACCTATCATACACCCAAACCAGCCTGAGACACTGACGTATGGGTCCCACAGGTCAGGTTTGACCTGGCCGAGCCAGTTGACCTGCTGATGTCACACCTATGTCATGCTGATGCAGTAACTTATTTTCTGGATTTATTCTTATATAGAAAATTCCAGAAATTTGCCTAAACTTCTAAAAATCATAGAAATTTAACCGTAACTCCAAATGAGATAATTTATATATGAAAAATGATTAGAAAAATCCAATCTATCCATCTGTACTATTTTCATGCATGTTAGAACAACTTATGACTACTGTTTAGGACAATTCAATTAAATGGCATTTAAATAACCACATGTGGAGTTTGAATTTGAATCTTGGATTCAAACCAACTTCATTTAATCTGGTTTTAGGTGCATTAGCTCAAACCACAGCATATTGCCATGTCACATTCATGCATCATATTGTTGCATTGCATTGATTGTGTTTCTTCTTTGTTTGTTGGTGATTGTTCCCTCTCGATACACATGGTTCCCACGATGAGTTCGAGGACACCGAATAAGAACTATACTATCTGCAGAAGTGCCAGGCAAGCAAACCCCCCTTGTTCATTCCGATACAATCCCACTCTCTCGCTCCTGCTGTCTTTTACTGCATTAGGACAACAACGATTCAACTATTACTTGCTGCGGTAGTTGAACCCCCTTATCCTCTACATGACCTGTCATTGCCACAGTAAATAGATGAAACCCACTAGCATGAGTAGGAGTTGTTTGAGCCCTGATGTGCCTACTCATTCATGCTTGTTTGTCATGCCTGCTACTGCTTAGAGTTGAGTCAGGTCTGATTCATCGGGAATGAATTGGAGGTGTGTAAACATGTCCTACTGTGTGTGAACTAAGTGTGTGAACACGATTTGGTAAAGGTAGCGGTGACAGGCCATGTAGGAGTACATGGTGGGTTGTCTCATTGCAGCCGTCCTCAGGAACTGAGTTCTGTGTTTGTGATCCATGAACAGTTACTACCACACATTGGGCTCCGGGCCTCCAAGCTCTCTCGACTTATTAATCAACTTGATCTCTGTCCAGGAGTTGCAACTAGTTTCTGGTGTTTGTAGTTAGTGTTAGTAGTCTACCAAGTGGCACCCGGTACAGGTGGGCTTGGGACAGACTAGGCACAGTGGCCCGGTGTACCAAGTAGCACCCGGATGGTGGGCTTGGGAACCCTGCACACATCGTTTGGGGCCGTGAGCGACACCCCGGCCGGATCTCCTTGCGGATGGAACCCGAATAGGCGATAAACCTGGACGAGAGACTTGTGTGGTTAGTCAGGTCGTGGCCGACACCCTCGCTGGGCTTCCGCTTGAAGGTTGCCGAGTACATGTCGTGTAAACGGCGGTAAGTGGTGAGAGCGTGTGTGAAGAAGTACACCCCTGCAGGGTTAACATTATCTATTCGAATAGCCGTGTCCGCGGTAAAGGACTTCTGGGTTGCCTGTACAGTTCATAGACAAGTGAAAGTGGATACTCTAAAATACGCAAGATAAGCGTGAGTGCTATGGATGGCGTTCTCGTAGGGAGACGGGAGCGGATCCATAGTGGTGTATTGATATGGTGAATATGTGGACTCGTGTGTGCCACCTCAAAAGAGTTACTTGCAGTCGTAGTTTAGGATAGCCACTGAGTCAAAGCTGGCTTGCTGCAGTTAAACCCCACCATCCCCTTGTTGATAATGATGCATATGTAGTTAGTTCTGATGTAAGTCTTGCTGGGTACATTTGTACTCACGTTGCTTAATTTATGTTTTTGCAGAGGGACTTCAGTCTTGCTAGTAGTACCGCACAGACTTCGACGTTTAGCTTGTTACCTCAGCCACGATCTTGTGCCCTCGGCAGGATCTGGTAGATAGTCAGGCTTCTCAGCCTTTTTCATTTGTAGATGTCTGTACTCAGACATGTTAAGCTTCCGCTTGTGCTTTGACTTGTATGCTCTGAATGTTGGGTCATGAGACCCATGTTTGTAATATCTAGCTCCTCGGAGCCTATTGAATAAATACTTGAGTCGTAGAGTCATGTTGTGATGCCATATTGTATTTGCACATATCGAGCATATTGTGTGTATGTTATTGAAATGCTTGGTATGTGTGGGATCTGACAACCTAGTTGTTTATCCTTGGTAGCCTCTCTTACCGGGAAATGTCTCCTAGTGCTTCCACTGAGCCATGGTAGCTTGCTACTGCTCCAGAACGCTTAGGCTGGCCGACATGTGTCCTTCTTCGTTCCTGTGTCTGTCCCTTCGGGGAAATGTCACGCGGTGTCTACCGGAGTCCTGTTAGCCTGCTACAGCCCGGTTTACCGGAGTCCTGCTAGCCCGGTTGCTACAGCCCGGATTCACTCGCTGATGACCGACACGTTCGTTGTTGGGTCATGTATGCATGTCCCTGTAAGTTAGTGCCACTTTGGGTTCACGACTAGCCATGTCAGCCCGGGTTCTCTGTCATATGGATGCTAGCGGCACTATCATATATGTGAGCCAAAAGGCGCAAACGGTCCCGGGCCAGGTAAGGTGGCACCCGTGAGAATACCGTGCGTGAGGCCGCAAAGTGATATGATGTGTTACATTCTAGATCGGTGTGACTTAGGATCGGGGTCCTGACACCCCATGTGGGACTTCAACAGGGAGAACGACGCCACCCGTCATGGCCGCAAGGGGCTAGGATCGGCCGCGGATCTGGTGAAGATCATGTCCGGCTTGTACAAGGGGGAGAAGGAAGACTTTCTCCAAACGAGCCCATTGAATGGGTTCTCCATGAATAACCCTTGGAGCTGGGTAAGCGAACGTTTATTCATTCGACCCGTGCTTTCGAAGTTAAATGCCTTACTCTATGATTTTGATGCAGGAACTGCGTCGGGATGTGGAGCGCATACATAGTCCGGCTCCACAACCCGAGGATCCGGGAAGATCCCTTGATCCGGCTTCCGAAGAGGATCCGGACATAAAGGTGGATTTAATTGACGGGGTGTTCCACCAGCTCAGCATAGATAATGCTTTGGTCGCCATTACGGCCGACTACCCTGGTTTGTGTCCGGCTTCCCAGGTGAGTACGACCGAAGTTCTGACACCGTTGCTTTGTTAATGCTTATTTCTGACCACCGTGCACCAATGGTGCTCGGCAGGCGGTGCCTTCACGGCAGGAAGCCGAGCCTGCGGCGACTAACCAAACGAGGTCAGTTCAGCCCAGCAGGCGGAAGAGGAGTGTGGCACGAATCGAAACATCGCTGCAAAGGTATGGTGCACCATTGTCCTTTAAGGGAAAAACTCCTGGGAGGCATAGTAATGCTCATGATTCTTCTAGGAGAAAAAGCGCTCGCCGGACTGAGTCCGGAGAGGGTGCCCACCAAGCCTCCACCAGCCAGGCTCCAACGCCTGGTCCGGAAGGGGAGGCTAGCGCAAGGCGCGAGCCAGACGCTCCTCCAACAGGGGATGCCGACAGGTTGTCCGCCACCAGGTCTGACGTGGAGAGCGCCATGAATCATAGGCGTCGTCGGACAATTCTTCGTGACGCGTGTTTCTCCCCTGAGGTGTTAAATGCCTTTAATGCCGGAGACGCGCACCTCCATGCTGCTCAAGATGGTTTAACCAAAGCCACGGAGCAGTATGTAAAGGACATACGGGTGAGGAATTTTAATGGCTATATATGCCAGTAGCCCCCGAGACTTAAAATAGTTAAACTAACTGATTTAAGGATCATTTGTTATGCAGGATCTTACTGAGAAGAATACCCACCTTTCTCAGGAGCTTCAAGAGTGCAATGCCCAACTTGAGGCTGCACTAGCCGCTGCCGGGGGAGCCACGGAGACCCCCTCTGGTAATTCATATTTTTGAAAAGAGAAGTAGTTAACAAAATGCGGCGTATGTGTATAGTCTGACAATAATATTGCAGAGGGCGCCAGACTAGATCCGGACAAGCAACAGCTACTGCGCCAGTTGAAGGCCGGCGAGAGGGTGCTTACGAAGGTACAACAGGAGAGGAACAAACTCCAAGATGCCCACACCCAGCTTGGAGAAGAGCTAAAAAGTGTTCGGGCCCAACTGTCTGGCTCCTTGAAGGAGAATCGGCGGCTTTGTAGCGGCATCTATAGTAAGTGCTTGAGCAAACTCTTTTGAAAACAAGAGTTCGGCGAGGAAGTCGGTTAACAGAAATATTTCTGTAGGTGTGCTCACAGGTCGCCCTGCGGAGGAAATGCCTGGTTCAATGGGTGACCAACTTCCCGAGCTGGTGCAACTTCTTGAACGTGTTCGGCAGGCGATGAGTGGCGTCGTGCAAGCTTTATGGCCTTCCGTATCCCTACCCAAGGGCCTTGGAGGGCTTGCTGAGAAGCTTCAGGGAGCACGGCGACGCCTCCGTCTGTGGAAGATATCGGCCTGCCGTCAAGGCACCAGGGAGGCCTGGACCATGGTGAAGACGCGGTATCCGAAGGCTGACCCAAACCACATGGCCGAGGTCGGACCTGCGGGGCCTGATACGAGGGAGATCGCTGTGAGCTTGATGTACGGCCAAGTAGAACTGGCCGCAAAATATTCCCAATAGGACTGTAAAGTAGACAGCCTGTTAGATGGGATTGAAGAGGAGTACAATCAGTAAGTTTGACGATGTAATTTGAAATGACATGTAAAATGCCTTCTAGCCGGATTGTAGATCATTTGTCTTTGCGGACCTGTTCGCTTCAACCTCGGGACCCAACAGTCCGGAGTGTGTCCGAATACCCTTACAGTTATAGAAGAACCGGGGCATGCATGGAGACAAGGCGTCGGGGTCATAATTGCTTTATTAGACAAGTGCCCAACTAGCTATGTTATATTACATGGTTAGTAAGAAACATCTTCCAGGGAGAATAGTTCCATTAAGGGTTCCTTTCCCTGGGGAGGCATGCCCTAAAGAGCATGTCCGGACTGCGAAAATAGCAGAAAAAGCATTTGGGGGCAAATAAATAAGTAAGTAATAAATCATCTTTCAAGTCACCGACCGAATATTCTCTTAAGAACGCTAGCTTTCGGCTTCACCCAGTCTGAGGTACACATCCGGCTGACCCGGCAGTAACAATCGCAGAGGTGCTCCCTTTACCTCCTAGCCGAACAATCGGGAATGTAGGGGTAAGCACAGGAGCCAGGCAACCCAGCTTGGCCAAAACTTAAGTCATATTGATGCATATAATGGTGAATAAAAGGTACATGCGGAAGTATGACACATGTGTTGGGCATGGAGCCCGTATAAATAAGCTTCTTTTAAAGAAGCCCCCAGGTATAACGAGTGTGAGTAGCACATCGAGTAAGTGCGAACAAAGCGCAGATCAACACTCGAGAGGTTTGAGCTGAAGAAAGGAGAGGAGAAAGGAGGGAAAACAAAGACAGCGAAAAAATATGAAAGGTGGACGGAGGAAGGAGACGAACCCTGAGTCCGGCGCTAGGCGTAAAATCTTCGGAGACGGGCTGCGTTCCATGGGTTTGGCTCGAGTCGGTTGTCAGATGCGTTGCATAGACGGTATGCACCACCAGTAAGGACTTGGTCAATGATGAAGGGACCTTCCCATTTGGGCTTACGTTTGTCCTTTTTCTTGTCCGACAGGCGTAGAACTAGCTCGCCAATGTTGTAAGTTTTGGCCCGTACTTCTCTGCTTTGATATCTTCGAGCCTGCTGTTGATAAAATGCAGAACAGGATTTTGCCACATCGCGCTCCTCCTCTGAAGCGTCCAAACTGTCCTGCCGATCTAACTCGGCTTCTCTTTCCTCGTACATGCGCACGCGAGATGAGTCATGAATTATGTCGCAGGGCAAAACAGCCTCAGCGTCGTATACCATAAAAAATGGTGTGAATCCGGTTGTGCGGTTTGGCGTGGTCCGCAGCCCCCAGAGTATGGAGTCGAGCTCCTCTACCCAGTGCGTGTTAGATTCCATGAGGGACCGCACTAATCTGGGTTTGATGTCGCTCATGATTAGACCATTTGCTCGTTCCACTTGACCATTAGTTTGAGGGTGGTAGACTGAAGCGTAGTCGAGCTTGATGCCCATGTTTTTGCACCAGAGTTTAAGCTCGTCGGCCGTGAAATTCGTGCCGTTATCAGTGATGATGCTGTGGGGGACGCCGAAGCGGTGTACTACCCCGGATATGAAGTCTATCACAGGTCCGGATTCTGCCGTTTTAACTGGCTTGGCCTCTATCCATTTGGTGAATTTATCCACCATGACCAATAAGTATTTGTGCTTCTGGGTTCCCCCTTTAAGGGGTCCAACCATGTCAAGCCCCCAAACCACGAACGGCCAAGTAATGGGTATAGTTTTGAGGGCGGTGGGTGGCATATGGCTCTGATTGGCAAAGAGCTGGCAACCGACGCATCGTTGGACTAAGTCCTGAGCATCTGCCCGGGCGGTCGGCCAATAAAATCCTGTACGGAAGGCCTTTCCTACAAGGGCCCGGGCGGCGGCGTGGTGCCCGCCGAGTCCGGCGTGAATTTTGTCCAAGAGATTTCGCCCTTCCTCTTTGGAGATACACCTTTGAAGGACTCCGGTCGTGCTTTTCTTATAAAGTTCTCCCTCATGGACCTTGTAGGCTTTAGATCGCCGAACTATGCAGCGGGCCTCATTTTGGTCTTCGGGAAGTTCCTGGCTAATTAAGTAGGCTAGGAATGGTTCCATCCACGGGGCAATTACTGCCATTATTTCATGGGTTGAAGGTGTTATTTCATTGGCTGAGCCGTCGATCGTGTCAGAATTGTCTGAGTTAGGTGATGCAGCTGGCTCCGGATTATTTTCGGACTCCTCTTCCCATAATACGGATGGCTTAAAGAGCCGTTCCAGGAAGATGTTTGGAGGGACGGCGTCATGTTTTGCGCCGATGCGTGCTAACACGTCTGCTGCCTGGTTATTATCCCGGGCTACATGATGGAATTCGAGTCCTTTGAATCGAGCTGACATTTTTAGGACGGCGTTGCGGTAAGCTGCCATTTTCGGATCTTTGGCGTCAAAGTCTCCATTTACTTGGGATATTGCGAGGTTTGAATCCCCGCGCACCTCTAGGCATTGAATGCCCATGGAGATTGCCATCCGGAGGCCGTGTAGAAGGGCCTCGTTTTCGGCTGCGTTGTTGGAGTCCATGTACATTATTTGAAGTACGTATTGGACTGTGTCTCCAGTTGGGGACGTCAAGACGACGCCAGCCCCCAAGCCAGCCAGCATTTTTGATCCGTCGAAATGCATGATCCAATTGGAGTACGTGCCGTACTCTTTAGGGAGTTCGGCTTCGGTCCATTCGAAGTGTTTGGTGCGCCGGAGGAGGCGATAGAGGGGCAGAGCCTTTTCTCCCAAACGGGAGATGAAGCGGCTTAGAGCCGCTATGCACCCAGTTAGTTTTTGTATTTGCTTGAGGTCTTTTGGGATATCCAATTATGACAGAGCTCGGATCTTGGCTGGGTTTGCTTCAATTCCTCTACCGGATACAATGAAGCCCAAAAGCTTTCCGGCCGGTACTCCGAAGACACACTTTTCTGGGTTGAGCTTAATGTCATATGCTCGGAGGTTGTCAAATGTCAACCTCAAGTCGTCTACTAGAGTTTCGACGTGTTTGGTCTTGACGACCACATCATCTATGTATGCCTCTACTGTTTTGCCTATCTGGGTAGCCAGACATGTCTGAATCATGCGCTGATATGTTGCGCCAGCGTTTTTGAGTCCGAAGGGTATTGTGTTGAAGCAGAATGGCCCATATGGAGTAATGAATGCCGTTGCGGCCTGGTCTTTTTCTGCCATCTTGATTTGATGGTATCCGGAGTATGCATCGAGGAAGCACAATCAATCGTGCCATGCGGTAGCATCGATGATTTGGTCGATGCGAGGGAGAGGGAAAGGGTCCTTTGGACAAGCCTTGTTAAGGTCTTTGAAATCGACGCAGAGGCGCCAGGATTTGTCATTTTTTGGTACCATTACCAGGTTGGCTAGCCAGTCTGGATGTTTGATATCTCTGATGAATCTGGCTTCTAAGAGTTTGGCTAGCTCCTCTCCCATAGCCTGTCTTTTGGGTTCGGAAAATCGCCGAAGAGCTTGTTTGACTGGCTTGAATCCTTTTAGGATATTTAGGCTGTGCTCTACCAGCCTGCGTGGGATTCCTGGCATGTCTGAAGGGTGCCAGGCAAAAATTTCCCAATTTTCCTGAAGGAATTCTCGTAGTGCGGCTTCTACATCAAGATTTAATTGTGCCCCAATGGATGCCGTCTTTATGGGGTCCATTGGGTGGACCTAAAATTTGACTATTTCGTTTGCTGGTTTGAAAGAGGTGGATTTGGACCTCTTATCGAGTATCGCATCGTCCCTGTCCACCATGGAGCGCAGCGCAGTTAATTCCTCTGCCACTAGGGCTTTGGATAATGCCTCTAGGGCTAGTGTGGCTGTCTTATTTTCAGCGCGGAGTGCTGTATCTGGATCACTGGCGAGAGTGATTATTCCATTGGGTCCGGGCATTTTGAGCTTCATGTACCCGTAATAGGGTATAGCTTGGAAGATTGTGAATGCCTCTCGCCCTAACAAAGTGTGATATCCGCTGCTGAATGGGGCCACTTGGAACGTGACCTCTTCGGACCTATAATTGTCCGGCGAGCCGAACACTACACTAGTGTGATTTTTCCTGTGCAGCATACTTCTCAACTGGGGATTATCCCCCTGAAGGTTGTGCTGCTTCGCTCAATGCGGCTCCAGTCAATTTCCATTTTTTGAAGGGTTTCCTTGTAGATGAGGTTTAATCCGCTGCCGCCATCCATGAGTACCTTGGTAAGACGAAAGCCGTCCACTATCGGACTGAGGACCAATGCGGCTGGTGCTCTAGCTGTTCGGAATTTAGGTTCGTCGCTGGCATTGAAGGTGATAGCCGTGTCGCTCCATGGATTTGCTGTTGCTACTTGGTAGACTTCGGCGAGGCTGCGGATTGTTCGTTTCCGCATATTATTTGATGCGAAAGTCTCGAAGACTGTTAATACCGTACTGGTGCTGCTAGGCTGGTTGCCCGGGGCTAAAAAGCCTTTGCCACTTTTGGCCACCTGCCGTAGTATCCAACATGCTCGAAGGCTATGTGTTGGCGTGGCGTCCTCCGTACTGTGGATTTTGCAGGGTCCGTTGAGCCATCCCTCCAGTACGGTTCCGTACCCTTTAGGGGGTTTTTGCTTTTTGGTTTTTAACCCAGGTGCTTGAGTATGACGCACTCTTTTATTTTGGAATTGGGTTGTATTCAGGGCCGGATTGTCCCAAAACCTGGTTTCGATTTTCCAGGCACTCTCCATCGCATAGTATTTTTGTACAATGATCGCTAGGTTGGCGAAGCTTCGCGATGACTGATGGCGTTTATGATTCCCTCGTTCGTGCAATTGTTGCAGAAAATTGAAATCGCGCTTTCTTCACGACAGTCCTTTATCCTGTCCATAACCAGGAGGAATCTGGCCCAGTAATGATGTACTGTTTCATCGGGCTCTTGCCGTATTTGAGATAGATCACTTATGTTTGGGTGGGCGGGTGGAATCAAGTTCGGAACCCCGCCAAATCTGAGGCTCAAAGGCCAAGAAGCTTCCGGATTCGGAAGCTTGGTTTGCTGGATGCTTTCCAACGAATCTGGTCTGGTGCCTGACTTTAGGTTCAGTATTTGATTGGCGTCCGTCGCTCCGTGGAAGTCCGGCATGGAGGGATGGGGAATCCGGACATAGTTGGTTTTTAACATAGAAGAAGAGTCGCCGCATTGTTCCTCTACCACGACAACATGGTGGGTAACCTGGGGAGAGTTAATTTCTCTCAGATCGGTTTTAAGCCCAATCTGATCATAGTCGGTAGCGACTCCCAGGGCAGCGATGCGATCCAAGAGCTCGTTTACAGAGGAGAGCTCAATCGGATCTAGCTGCTCGGCAAATTCCGAGCTGACATGAAGATCGCTTTTAATGACCTGAGAGGTCATCGTCGGAGCGGTGGCCGAACAGGCGGTCATAAGAAAACCGCCTAGCCGGATAGTCTGGCCGGCGGCCAAAGCTCCCTTGATGACGGTGCCGTCTCTGAAGATGGGAAAAGGCATCCTTCCTGATGGCGACGGCACAGAGGAACTCTCAATGAAAGCACCAATGTTGGTGTCAAAACCGGTGGATCTCAGGTAGGGGGTCCCAAACTGTGCGTCTAGGCAGATGGTAACAGGAGACGAGGGACACGATGTTTTACCCAGGTTCGGGCCCTCTTGATGGAGGTAAAACCCTACGTCCTGCTTGATTAATATTGATGATGTGTGTTACAAGAGTAGATCTACCACGAGATCAAGGAGGCTAAACCCTAGAAGCTAGCCTATGGTATGATTGTTGTTCGTCCTACGGACTAAAGCCATCCGGTTTATATAGACACCGGAGAGGGCTAGGGTTACACAAAGTCGGTTACAATGGTAGGAGATCTACATATCCGTATCGCCAAGCTTGCCTTCCACGCCAAGGAAAGTCCCAACCGGACACGGGACGAAGTCTTCAGTCTTGTATCTTCATAGTCTTGGAGTCCGGCCGATGATGATAGTTCGGCTATCCGGACACCCCCTAGTCTGGGACTCCCTCATGGGGAGCCCTCCTATCTCGTGGAGGCTCCGACAGTTTCTTGACTTGCACGCCAAGTCCTCTGGATCACGTTCGTTCCAAAAATCACGCTCCCGAAGGTTTCATTCCGTTTGGACTCCGTTTGATATTCCTTTTCTTCGAAATACTAAAATAGGCAAAAAAAATAGCAATACGGGCTGGGCCTCCGGTTAGTAGAGTAGTCCCAAAAATGATAATAATGTATAAAATAAAGCCCATAAACATCCAAAATAGGTAATATAATAGCATGGAACAATCAAAAACTATAGATACATTGGAGACGTATCAAGCATCCCCAATCTTAAGTCCTGCTCGTCCTCGAGTAGGTAAATGATAAAAACAGAATTTTTGATGTAGAATGCTACCTAGCATAATTCTCAAAATAATTTTCTTTATTGTGGCATGAATGTTCAGATCCAAATGATTCAAGATAAAAGTTCATATTGACAAACGAAATAGCAATACTTCAAGCATACTAATAAAAGCAATCATGTCTTCTCAAAATAACATGGCTAAAGAAAGTTCATCCCTACAAAATCATATAGTTAGGCTATGCTTCATTTTCTTCACACAAAGATGTTCCCAACTTCTATACCCCTGATGACAAGCCAAACAATTGTTTCGTACTTAAATAATCTCAAACTTTTTCAACCTTCACGCAATACATGAGCATGAGCCATGGATATAGCACTATAGGTGGAATAGAATAATGATTGGGGATTGTGTGGAGAAGACAAAAAAGGAGAAAGTCTCACATTGACGAGGATAATCAACGGGCTATGGGAATGCCCATCAATTGATGTCAACATGAGGAGTAAGGATTGCCATGCAACCGATGCACTAGAGCTATAAATGAATGAAAGCTCAACAAAAGAAAACTAGTGGGTGTGCATCCAACTTGCTTACTCACGAAGACCTAGGGCATTTGAGGAAGCCCATCGTAAGAATATACAAGCCAAGTTCTATAACGAAAAATTCCCACTAGTATATGAAAGTGGCAACCTATGAGACTCTCTACATGAAGAACATGGTGCTACTTTGAAGCACAATATATGAGACTCAAGAAAGAACAAGGTGCTACTTTGAAGCACAAGTGTGGAAAAAGAGATAGTAGCATTGCCCTTTCTATTTATTTTCTTCTCTTTTTTCCTTTTTTTTCTTTTTTTTTCTTTTTTTCTTCTTTTTTTCTTTTGGCCTTTCTTTTTTTTTCTTTTTGGACTTCCTTTTTTTTTCTTTTTGGGCAATGCTCTAATAATGATGATCATCACACTTTTATTGATTACAACACATGAATTACAATTCGAAACTAGAACAAGATATGACTCTATATGAATGCCTCCGGCGGTGTACCGGGATGGTGAAATGAATCAAGAGTGACATGTATAAAAATTATGCATGGTGGCTTTGCCACAAATACGATGTCAACTACATGATCATGCAATGGCGATATGACAAAAGTAATGTATGTCATGATGATGATGAACGAAACGGTGGAAAGTTGCATGGCAATATATCTCGGAATGGCTATGGAAATGCCATAAATAGGTAGGTATGGTGGCTGTTTTGAGGAAGATATAAGGAGGTTTATGTTTGATAGAGCATATCATATCACGGGGTTTGGATGCACCGGCGAAGTTTGCACCAACTCTCAAGGTGAGAAAGGGCAATGCATGGTACCGAAGAGGCTAGCAATGGCGGAAAGGTAAAAGTGCATATAATCCATGGACTCAACATTAGTCAAAATAACTCATATACTTATTGAAATTTTTTAGAAATCATCAAAAACCAAGAACTACGTGCATGCTCCTAGGGGGATAGATTGGTAGGAAAACACCATCGCTCGTCCACGACCTCCACTCATAAGGATGCACAAGCCAGGTACACTTCATGCTTCAAATTTGTTACACAACTTTAACCATACGTGCATGCTACGGGACTTGCTAACTTCAACACAAGCATTATTTAAATTCATAATCACCCAACTAGCATGACTTTAATATCACTACCTCCCTATCTCAAAACAATCATCAAGTATCAAGTTGATCATAGCATCCAATTCACTTCCTATGATAGTCTTTATTATACCCAACTTGGATGCTCATCATTCTAGGACCAATTCATAATCAAAGAAAATACCATGATGTTCTAAGAGACTCTCAAAATAATATTAGGGAAGCATGATAGACTAGCAATTTCTTCAAAATTAATACACCGCCATGCTCTAAAAGATATAAGTGAAGCACTAGAGCAAAAACTATCAAGCTCAAAGATATAAGTGAAGCACATAGAGTATTCTAATAAATTTCAAGCAAATATGCTTCTCCCAAAAGGTGTGTTACAGCAAGGAAGATTGTAGTAAACAAACAAGCAAATACCAATATAATACACGACGCTCCAAGCAAAACACATATCATGTGGTAAATAAAAATATAGCTCCAAGTAAAGTTACCAATGAACGAAGACGAAAGAGGGAATGCCTTCCGGGGGCATCCCCAAGCTTAGGATTTTGGCTATCCTTGAATATCTTCGGGTGCCTTGGGAATCCCCAAGATTAGTCTCTTGCCACCCTTTATTCCATAGTCCATAAAAGTTTTACCCAAAACTTGAAAACTTCACAACACAAAACTCAACAGGAAATCTTATAAGCTCCGTTTGTGAAAGAAAACAAAACCACCACATAAGGTACTGTAATGAACTCATTATTTATTTAAATTGGTGTTAAAGCAACTGTATTCCAAGTTCTCTATGGTTTATACCCTTACATACTAGCCATAGATGCATCAAAATAATTAAACAACACACGAAAAACAGAATCTGTCACAAACAGAACAGTCTGTAGCAATCTGTAACTAATGCAAACTTTTGGAACTCTAAAAATCCTACCAAAATAGGACGTACTGGAAAATTTGTTTATTGAACATAAGCAAAAAGAATCAATGCAAAATCTCGTTTATGTGCTTTGCTGAATTTTTTCTCGTGAGCACAAAGTTTCTGTTTTTCAGCAGAATCAAATCAACTCATATTATAGGTTATCCTATAGGTTCTACTTGGAACAAACACTAACTAAAAGATAAAAACACATCTAAACAGAAAGTAGAAACAAAATTTAACACTAAACAGTAACAAAAACAAAAAACATATAGAAAATTGGGTTGCCTCCCAACTAGCGCTATCGTTTAACGCCCCTAGCTAGGCATAAAAGCGAAGATAGATCTAAGTAGTGCCATCTTTGGCACTTGGTTCATAAGTAGCTCGCATGATAGATTCATAAGGTAATTTGACTTTCTTTCTTGGAAACTGCTCCATGCCTTTCTTTAATGGAAATTGGAATCTAATATTCCCTTCTTTCATATCAATAATTGCACCAATCATTCTAAGGAAAGGTCTACCAAGAATAATATGGCAATAAAGATTGCAATCTATATCAAGAACGATAAAATCAA
Source organism: Triticum aestivum (assembly GCF_018294505.1). Lineage (NCBI taxonomy): Eukaryota > Viridiplantae > Streptophyta > Magnoliopsida > Poales > Poaceae > Triticum > Triticum aestivum. The sequence goes on along the minus strand of NC_057795.1, from coordinate 121,236,377 downwards.
TGGGCACCAAATTTCTATTTGCAACAATAAGGACATAATTGATCCTTCCTATTAGCTTTTTAATGGTGGAATCCGCAAGATGCAAATTTAAAGAGCAATCATCAAGATCATGGAAACCCAAATCACACAAAGCAAAACACTCATGATCTTTAATTTTAATTTTAATAGTAGTTTCCCACTCATCATTAAGTTTTCTAGGTATAGAAACTTCCAAATTAAGTTTTTCGTCAAAAGATTGCATCAAGGCATCAACGATATGTTTGGTAACAGCTTTATTTTGACTATAAGCATGTGGAGAATTAACAACGGATTGCAACAAGGAAATACCACTTTATAAAGAACAATTATCATAATCAAATTCCTTGAAATCCGAGATGGTGGGTTCAATGCTATTTAAAGTCATGACCTCTCCAATTCCACTTTTACGAAATTTAGCATCAAGATCTAAAAACTCCAAATTCTTGGGACGCCTTCTAAATAAAGTTGACTCATCTCCAGTCCCATTATTTTCAAGATTCAAATTGCAAAACAAAGATCTAATAGGGGACACATCAATAACTTTGAGATCTTCATCATTATTTTCATGGAAACTAGAAGAACACGCTTTTATAAAGCTATCTTTCTTAGCACGCAATCTAGCGGTTCTTTCCTTGCACTCGTCAATGGAAATTCTCATTGCTTTGAGAGGCTCATTGATATCATGCTTAGGAGGAGAAGATCTAAGTTTAAGAGAATCAACATCAAGCAAAAGTCTATCAACGTTCCTAGCCAAATCATCAACTTTGAGCAATTTTTCTTCAAGCAAATCATTGAAATTCTTTTGAGAAACCATAAATTCTTTCACACTATTCTCAAAATCAGAGGGCATCTTATTAAAATTACCATAAGAATTATTGTAGGAATTTCCATAATTATTAGAGGAATTGCTAGGGAACGGTCTAGAATTAAAATTTCCTCTATAAGCATTGTTTCCAAAATTATTCCTACCAACAAAATTCACATCCATAGATTCATTATTATTCTCAATCAAAGTAGACAAAGGCATATCATTGGGATCAAGAGGAGTATTTTTAGTAGCAAACAACTTCATAAGTTCATCCATCTTTCCACTCAAAACATTAATTTCTTCTATAGCATGCACTTTTTTACTAGTAGATCGTTTGGTATGCCATTGAGAATAATTAGCCATAATATTATCAAGAAGTTTTGTAGCATATCCTAAAGTGATTTCCATAAACATGCCTCCGGCGGCCGAATCTAAAAGATTTCTAGAAGCAAAGTTCAAACCGGCATAAATTTTTTTGTATGATCATCCATAAATTCAAACCATGAGTAGGTCAATTGCGAATCATCAATTTCGTTCTTTCCCAAGATTGGGCAACATGCTCATGATCAAGTTGTTTAAAATTCATAATATCGTTCCTAAGAGTGATGATCTTAGCGGGAGGAAAATACTTAGAGATAAACACATCTTTGCACTTGTTCCAAGAACCAATACTATTTTTAGGCAAAGACGAAAACCAAACTTTAGCACGATCTCTAAGTGAAAGCGGAAATAACTTCAATTTGACAATATTGTTATCCGTATCTTTCTTCTTTTGCATATCACACAAATCAACAAATTTGTTTAGATGAGTAGCGGCATCTTCATTAGGAAGGCCGGTGAATTGATCTTTCATAACAAGATTCAGCAAAGAAGTTTGATTTCACAAGACTCAACATCATTAAGAGGAGCAATCGGAGTACTAAGGAAATCATTATTATTGGTATTCGAGAAATCACACAATTTGGTATTATCTTACGCCATGGCAACAAGTAATCCAACACACAAGCAAACAAAAAAAGGCAAGCGGAAAAGAGAGGAGGAGATTGCGAAAGAGAGGGCGAATAAAACGGCAAAGGTGAAGTGGGGGAGAGGAAAACGAGAGGCAAATGGCAAATAATGTAAATGCGAGGGAGATGAGTTTGTGATGGGTACTTGGTATGTTTTGACTTGAGCGAAGACCTCCCCGGCAACGGCGCCAGAAACCCTTCTTGCTACGTCTTGAGCTTGTGTTGGTTTTCCTTGAAGAGGAAAGGGTGATGCAGCACAGTAGCGTAAGTATTTCCCTCAGTTTTTGAGAACCAAGGTATCAATCCAGTAGGAGGCTTCTCAACAAGTCCCACGAACCTACACAAACAAACAAAGAACTCGCAACCAACGCGACAAAGGGGTTGCCAATCCCTTCACGGCCACTTGCGAAAGTGAGATCTGATAGAGATAATATGATAAGATAAATATATTTTTGGTATTTTATAATATAGATGCAGAAAATAAAGATGAAAATAAAAGTAGATTGGAAGCAAATATGATAGGTGATAGACCCGGGGGCCATAAGTTTCACTAGTGGCTTATCTCAAGAGCTTAAGTATTATGGTGGGTGAACAAATTACTGTCAAGCAATTGATAGAAAAGTGAATAATTAGGACGTTATCTAGGCATTATCATGTATATAGGCATCACGTCCGCAACAAGTAGACCGACTCCTGCCTGCATCTACTACTATTACTCCACACATTGACCGATATCCAGCATGCATCTAGAGTATTAAGTTCATAAGAACAGAGTAACTCATTAAGCAAGATGACATGATGTAGAGGGATAAACTCAAGCAATATGATATAAACCCCATCTTTTTATCCTCGATGGCAAAAATACAATACATGTCTTGCAACCCTTTCTGTCACTGGGTAAGAACACCGCAAGATTGAACCCAAAGCTAAGCACCTCTCCCATGGCAAGAAAGATCAATCTAGTAGGCCAAACCAAACCAATAATTTGAAGAGACTTGCAAAGATAACTCAATCATATAAAAGACATTAGAGAAGATTCAATTATTATCCATAGATAAATCTGATTATAAACCCACAATTCATCGGATCTTGACAAACACACCACAAAAAGAGATTACATCGAATAGTTCTCCACAAGAGAGGGGAAGAACATTGTATTGAGATCCAAAAAGAGAGAAGAAGCCAACTAGTAATAACTATGGACCCGAAGGTCTGTGGTAAACTACTCACAACTCATAGGAAGGGCTATGGTGTTTATGTAGAAGCCCTCCATGGTGGATTCCCCCTCCGGCAGAATGCCGGCGACGGCTCCAAGATGGGATCTCGCGGATACAGAAGGTTACGGCGGTGAAAATTGTATTGCGGTTGCTCCCTGGATGTTTTCGGGGTACGTAGGATTATATGGGAGGAAGAAGTACGTCGGTGGACGCCCGAGGGGCCCACGAGACAGGGGGCATGCCCTATGGGGGGGGGGCACCCTCCTATCTCGTGGAGGCTCCGGCAGTTTCTTGACTTGCACTCCAAGTCCTGTGGATCACGTTCGTTCCAAAAATCACGCTCCCGAAGGTTTCATTCCGTTTGGACTTCGTTTGATATTCCTTTTCTTCGAAATACTAAAATAGGCAAAAAGTAGCAATATGGGCTGGGCCTCCAGTTAGTAGGTTAGTCCCAAAAATGATAATAATGTATAAAATAAAGCCCATAAACATCCAAAATAGTTAATATAATAGCATGGAACAATCAAAAATTATAGATACGTCGGAGACGTATCACCCGCCTCCCCGGAGCCCTGCGGTCCCGTCGACACCACCACCCGACGCCCCTCCGCCCGGCCAGCGCACCTCCACCGGCGGGCAACCCCGCCGCCCGGCGCCCCTGGGCCCTGCCAGCCTGCTCCAGGCCGTCCCACCCCTGCAGCAGGTGAGCCCCGGTCGCACCCCTCTTCTCCTCTTTTTTCTTCTGTTTCTTCTGTTTTTAGTTTAGATTACTTTTAGTTTTGTTTTAGATTTAGTTTAGCTTAGATTACTTTTAGTTTGGTTTTATATTTAGTTTAGTTTAGATTACTTTTAGTTTGGTCTTAGGTTTAGTTTAGTTTTAGGTTTATGTTTAGTCATGAAAAAAACTAAGAATAATTAGAAGATGAGGAGGAGAAGAAGAATAGCTAGGTTTAGGTGTAGTTTTTTCCTATTTTGTTTTAGGTTAATTAGTGCTAGGTTTAAGAAGAGGAAAAAGGAGAAGAAGAAGAAGAAGAAGAAGAAGAAGAAGAAGAAGAAGAAGAAGAATAGGAGGAGGAGGAGGAGAAGAAAGAAGAAGAGGAAGAAGAAGAAGAAGAAGAAGAAGAAGAAGAAGAAGAAGAAGAAGAAGAAGAAGAAGAAGAAGAAGAAGAAGAAGAAGAAGAAGAAGAAGAAGAAGAAGAAGAAGAAGAAGAAGAAGAAGAAGAAGAAGAAGAAGAAGAAGAAGAAGAAGAAGAAGAAGAAGAAGAAGAAGAAGAAGAATAAAGAGGAGAGAAGAAGAAGAAGAAGAAGAAGAAGAAGAAAGCTACATGAGAGGAGGAGAAGAAGAAGACCACCGACACCCCGACCCCGACCACCGACACCACGACCCCGACCCCGACACCCAGAGACCCTGAGACCCTGACAATCGACACCCAGACTGCCCCCCACCCCAACCCCCGACCCCGACACCCTGACACCACACCCCGACCCACACCCTGACCACGACCCTGACCCCGACACCCTGACACCCCAACCCCGACACGACACGACACCCCGACCCTGACACCCTGACACCACACCCCGACCCTGACCACCGACACCCCGACCCCGACCCCGACATCCCGACACCGTGAGACCCCGACAATCGACACCCCGACCCCCCACCCCAACCCCGACCCCTGACACCCTGACACCACACCCCGACACCCTGACAGCACACCTCGACCCCGACCCTGGACACCCTGACACCCTAACACCACACCCCGACACCCCGATCAAACCCGGACATGATGATGATACAAAAACATCATTTATATTTGTGTTGATCGGGTGTATTTTTATTATGTTCATGATGATGATACACTTAAGTTATGTACATATTATTATGTTCCTGTGAGGTATCCAATTTTTTTATGTTGTACTAATTTCATTTACTTTTTGTCATTGCAGGTGTTGACAAGATGGTGGGCAAGGGTCCAGATCGCCCCGAGCCTCCTGCGAGCGCTACTGGGAGGGGTGGTTTCCATTATTCCACATGTGCCCCTCCGAAGAGCGCTACTAGACAGTATGTAGACAACTCCGGCGGGCGCTTCTACTTTGGCTGGGAGAGGTCGGGGGAGGACGAAGAAGGCTGCCGGTAGAGGTGGACGTGGCAGCGGGAGAGGTATGAAGGCTGCTACGCCTTCCTTGCCGCCACCCTCAGCTGATTCACCCAACCACATGACAGCTCCGTCTGACATGGACCCGTCTCGGACTCTGATCCATGAGCCTCTAGTTGCTGATCCTTCGCCCCACCAGACTCGGGTCGCCGATCCTTCGGCCCACGTGAGTCCGGTCCTAGAGTCTTCATCCCAGAAGACTCCGGTCCCGCCGTATTCTTCCCACGAGACTCCGGTCCCGCCGTCTTCTTCCCAGGAGACACCGGAGCCTAGTGGCCCGGATGATGGTAGCGAGGACACCTTTTCAGATGATAGCTACAGTGAGGACAAGATGGTTGAGAAGGGCAAGAAGGTCTACAAGCGTGGCGGTACAAAGCTCCCGCTCGTGCCGACTGATACGTCTCCGTCGTATCCATAATTTTTGATTATTCCATGCCAATATTCTTCAACTTTCATATTGTTTTGGCAACTTTTTATACTATTTTTTGGGACTAACATATTGATCCAGTGCCCAGTGCCAGTTCCTGTCTGTTGCATGTTTTATGTTTCGCAGGAACCCAATATCAAACAAAATCCAAACGGTATAAAAACGGACGGAGAATTATTTTGGAATATTTGGGATTTTCTGGAGGAAGAATCAACGTGAAACGGTGTCCGAGGTGGCCATGAGACAGGGGGCGTGCCAACACCCCCTGGGAGCGCCTGGCACTCTCATGGGCCACCCGTAAGGAGGTTGATGCCCTTCTTTTGCCGCAAGAAAGCTAATTTTATGAGAAAAATCTGGACGAAAGATTCACCTCATTCGGAGTTATGGATCTCCGGATATTAAAGAAACGGTGAAGGGGTAGAATCGGAGAACGGAGAAATAGAGAGATAGATCCAATCTCGGAGCGGCTCTCGCCCCTCCCAAGCCATGAGAGCCAAGGACCAGAGGGGAAACCCTTCTCCCATCTTGGGAGGAGGTCAAGGAAGAAGAAGTAGAAGGGGGCCTCTCTCCCCCTTGCTTCTGGTGGTGCCGAAGCGCTGCCGAGGGCCATCATCATCACCGCGATCTTCACCAACACCGCCGTCATCTTTACCAACATCTCCATCATCTTCCCCCTTCTATATTCAGCGGTCCACTCTCCCGCATCCCGCTGTACCCTCTACTTGAACATGGTACTTTATGCTTCATATTATTATCCAATGATGTGTTGCCATCCTATGATGTCTGAGTAGATTTTCGTTGTCTTATCGGTGATTGATGAATTCCTATGATTGGTTTGAGTTGCATGTTTTATTATTGGTGCTGTCCTATGTTGCCCTCCATGTCGTACAAATGTGAGGGATTCCCGCTGTAGGGTGTTGTAATGCGTTCATGATTCGCTTATAGTGGGTTGCGTGAGTGACTGAAACACAAACCCGAGTAAGGGGATTGTTGCGCATGGGGTAAAGGGGACTTGATACTTTATTGCTATGGTTGGGTTTTACCTTAATGAATCTTTAGTAGTTGCGGATGCTTGCTAGAGTTCCAATCATAAGTGCATATGATCCAAGAAGAGAAAGTATGTTAGCTTATGCCTCTCCCTCAAATAGAATTGCAATAGTGATTACCGGTCTAGTAACATAGGCAATTCCTTAGGGACAATTCCACAACTCGTATCACCACTTTTCCACACTCGCTATATTTACTTTATTACTTCTTTATCTAAACAGCCCCTAGCTTTTATTTACGTGCTCTTTATTATCTTGCAAACCTATCCAACAACACCTACAAATTATTTCTAGTTTCATACTTGTTCTAGGTCAAGCAAACGTCAAGCGTGCGTAGAGTTGTATCGGTGGTCGGTAGAACTTGAGGGAATCTTTATTATACCTTTAGCTCCTCATTGGGTTCGACACTCTTACTTATCGAAAACTGTTGCGACCCCCTACACTTGTGGGTTATCAAGACCTTTTTCTGGCGCCGTTGCCGGGGAGTCATAGCGTGGGGTGAATATTCTCGTGTGTGCTTGTTTGCTTTATCACTAAGTAATTTTTATTTGCTGTTCTAAGTTGTTCTCTATCTTTAGTTACGGATATGGAACACAAAATACCAAAAAAATTAGATGTACTTGCTACTCATGTAGATGGGGTAACTCCTAAAACCCTCGAGTCTCATTATGTGAGAGATATTATGTACTACTTTGATAATCCTGAGAAAACCCCATTCAACTTTATAATGGGAGACACATTGGATCAACGTAAATACTTTAGGGATTATCGCTCGACACAAAAAGGGAAACTATTATGGGATCAATTTATTATGTTGCGTTGGTATGCCCGGGATCTATGCTTGAGATATGATATTACTTGTTGCACTAGGATGAAGGCTCCACACCTTCCCTTTTCATGCAAATTTAATAATAATGAAACCTTAGCTTCTTATGATAATGGTATATATGATTACTATGATGTGGAACAAATAGAAGAATTTGTTGCTTTTAAGGTTGCTTATGAAATTGAATCTTTGTTTGAAAAGTATGAAGCTTTTGATGATGATGGTGTTTATAGGCCGGAAAATCTTGCTATACTTAGATATTTCTATGATAATTATGAATGCAATTACTATATTAATGCTTTTATAAAGAAAGTCTCCGTTGTCCAAGAAGAGACTAATATTTTGCAGGAACCTATGGAAGAAGAGATTGATGAAACTGTGAGCTCATTGGAAAAAGATGATGAGGAGAGCGAAGAACAAAAGGAGGAAGAGCGGATTAGCTACCCGTGCCCACCTTATAATGAGAGTAACCCTCCAACTCATACATTATTTAATTCACCTTCGTGCTTACCGAAGGATGATTGCTATCATCCCTTGAATTTGTTTGAAATATCCCTTTTTATGATGCTTGATATGCTTGTGGCCAAGATGCCAATATGAATTATGCTTATGGAGATGAACTTGCTATAGTTCCTTATGTTAAACATGAAATTGTTGCTATTGCACCCACGTATGATAGTCCTATTATCTTTTTGAATTCTCCCGACTACACTATATCGGAGAAGTTTTCGCTTAGTAAGGATTATATTTATGGGTTGCCTTTTACCATTGCACATGATGATTTTGATGAATGTAATATGCATGTGCTTGCTGCTCCTACTTGCAATTATTATGAGAGAGGAACTATATCCCACTTCTCTATGTTTCCAACACGATAGAATTGCAAGAATCTGCTTATACTATGCATTGGCCTTTACTTTGTGTGCATGACTTGTTCTTTTATGACATGCCGATGCATAGGAAGAGTGTTAGACTTCGTTGTTGCATTATATATGTTACTTTGTGCTCACTACTAAATTACAAATCATTGTTAATTAAAATTGGCTTTGATATACCTTGGGATTCGGGTGGATCCATTACTTGAGCACTATATGCCTATCTTAATGGCTTTAAAGAAAGCGCTGCCAGGGAGACAACCCGGAAGTTTTAGAGAGTCATTTATTTCTGTTTAGTGCTTTTATATAGTATAAAAACAAAAAAAATAAAGAGGGGAACCAAAAAACTTTTCAAAAAGGAAAGTGAAAGTGAGAGAGACAAGCATTGTTGAAGTGGGAGAGCTCCTTGAACTTTGTTCATGCTCACGGAAACTTTGTGAATCTTAATTACAGAAACTTTTCATCAAAAATAATTATCCCCTTGTAAAATTCTATTGTATTATAAAAATAATGTGCCAAGGTTTGCCTTTAGGATGTTTACAATGCTTGTTGGTTTGTACGGTGCAGGACAGAAACTTTGGCTGTAGTGCGCGATTTTACATTTTTAACTGGAACGTCAATTGCTTCTGATTCCTGATGCAATGTCTTTCTATACAACTTTTTTATTTTTCCTAATTTTTTTAGAATTTCTGGGTTAACAGAAGTATGTTGGATGTTCAGATTGCTATAGACTATTCTGTTTTTGACAGATTCTGTTTTTGATGCATAGCTTGCTTGTTTTGATGAATCTATCAATTTATATCAGTGGATTAAGCCATGAAAAAGTTATATTACAGTAGAAACAATGCAAAAAAATATGAATTGGTTTGCAACAGTACTTAGAGTGGTGATTTGCTTTATTATACTAACGGATCTTACCGAGTTTTCTGTTGAAGTTTTGTGTGGATGAAGTGTCCAAACGAGGAGGTCTCGATATGAGGAAAAGGAAGAGAGGCAAGAGCTCAAGCTTGGGGATGCCCGAGGCACCCAAAGTAAATATTCAAGGAGACTCAAGCGTCTAAGCTTGGGGATTCCCAGGAAGGCATCTCCTCTTTCTTCAACAAGTATCGGTATGTTTTCGTATTCATTTCGGTTATGCATTATGTGCAAGTCTTGGAGCGTCTTTTGCATTTAGTTTTCATTTTTATTTTATGCACCATCACTACTGGAATCAGCTAGTTTGCTATCTGCTAGTTCTTTGCCGTACGCTAGTGGACGGCAAAGAAGCTCTTTGCCATCAGCTTCCAAAAAGCGGACGGCAAAGAACTGGCTGATGGCAAAGACCAAGTTTGCCATCAGCCAGTTCTTTGCCGTCTGCTAGCAGACGGCAAAGATTCTTTGCCGTCGGCTAGCGGACGGCAAAGAGGGAGGGGCCCCACTGACGAGCTACAAAAAAAAACCTAACGGGCCCCCTCTTTGCCGTCCGCTAGCGGACGGCAAAGAGCAAGAAGGCGGACGGCAAAGGGTGGCGGACGGCAAAGAGGGAGGCCCCACGTAAAGTTAACGGGGCCGCGCCCCACACCCCCTCTCTCTCTCTTTCTCTCCCACCTCCACTGCCCCGTCGCACCACGCCCCGCCGCCGCCCCGGCGCCCCCCCGCCTCGTTGCCCCCGCCGCCTCCACCGCCCTGCTGTCTGGGCGCCGCCACGCCCCGGCGCCCCGGCACCTCCGCGCCCCGCCGCCCCGGCCGGGCCCGGCGCCGCCGCCCCAGGCCGCCCCGCCCCACTCCTCCGCCGCCCCAGGCCGCCCCGCCCCGCTCCTCCGCCGCCCCAGGCCGCACCGCCCCCCTCCTCCACCCTGCAGGTGATCTTCTTCCTTTTTTTATTTTTTCTGTTTTTTTAGTTTTAGGTTTATGTTCAGTTTAGATTTAGTTTTAGTTTTAGGATTAGTTTTAGGTTTATAGGTTTAGTTTTAGTTTAGTTTTTGGTTTAGATTTAGTTTTTTTCTTTTTCTGTTTTTTTAGTTTTAGTTTTAGGTTTAGTTTAGTTTTAGGAAAGAAGAAAAAGAGAAAAAGAGGAGATCAGGAGAAGAAGAAGAAGAGGAGGAGGAGAAGAAAAAAGAAGAAGAGGAAGAAGAAGAAGAAGAAGAAAGAGGAGAGGAGGAGAAGAAGAAGAGGAAAAAGGAAAGGAGGAAGAAGAAGAAGAAAAAAGAGGAGAGGAGGAGAAGAAGAAGAGGAAAAAGGAAAGGAGGAAGAAGAAGAAGAAGAAGAAGAAGAAGGAAAAAAAGGAAGAAAAGGAAAAAGAGGAAGAAGAAGAAAAGGAAACAAACCCGACCTGACACGGTACCCTGACCCCGACCCGGCACCCCGACACGACACCCCGACCCCGAGACCCCGACCCCGACCCCGAGACCCCGACCCCGACACCCCGACTCCGACCCCGACCCCGACCCCGACACCGACACCCCGACCCCGACACCCCGACCCCGACCCCGACACCCCAACCCCCCAAGCCTGACCCGACACCCCGACCCCGACCCCGACACCCCGACCCCCCGAGCCTGACCCGACACCCCGACCCCGAGCCTGACCCGACACCCTGACCCCGAGCCTGACTACGTGGCTGCCCCGGCCCCGCCGGATGAGATTATCGACGGTGTCGTGTGCGACATGAGGGCAGACATGGTGATCAGAAAGTTCTGGGTAATTTCTCCTTTACACATTTAAAAATCTTCAACTAGCTAGTTATTAATTGTACTAATCAATATTGTCTCATTTGATTGCAGACATTCTACAGGTGTGAGGAGGGATACGAGGAGGACGCAGCACATGTTATCGAGAACGTCTGCAAGCGCCTACTCCAGAACTTACGGCATGAGACTCGGGTGCAGGCTGTTCGAGACTACTACGCCTTGCGTGGTATCAAGAAGACCAAGCCGGCGTGCCGCGATAAGTTCCTGAGTAAGGAGCAGTACATGAAGGTAATTCTTAAGGCCTTCTCTACTTAAGTTCCTTCATTTAGTAATTCTTAGCCGTAGCGCTCAAGTTTCTATTTGCTAACTTAGGCGCCTCCGAGATGGTGTGCGGATCGGATGGATTGTTGGGAGGTGTTGGTCGATGAGTGGTGCTCAAAACAATGGCTAGCCCTCGACAACGAGGCCAAGGACAAATGTGCCCAAATGGAAGGTGTGCCACACCATCAAGGCAGCTCCAACTTATATCAGTTCAGGCGCAACTGGGTATGTGGTTTGCTTCATGATTCATGCAATTCATTTATCATGCTAGCTTGAGCCCTTTAATTACTAATTTTCATTGTTTCTCTCTTTCAGGCACGCTACAATAAGGCGGATAAGGTGCCAGAGGTGTACGACCTGTATGCCATGGCCCACACTGCCTCTTTCAAGAAAGTCAAGGCTTTCTCTCACTCTGACCTCGATGATGCAAACAACTTCACCAACATCTCCTCCCACAACAAGCTCGTGAGATATAGAGATGAGGGGAAGGCGAGGAAAGGGGAGGACTTTAACCCGAGCCAGGGTCCCATTGATCTAGAGATGTTGATGATATCTGGTGGCGGGAGGTCCCATGGCTCCATAGCCATTGGAGATGGACTTATCCGTTGTCCTAGCACTCTCCCGGAGATCAAGGCGCGCCAGTCGAGCTCCGCTCCTGAGATAAGGCCTCGTGAACGGCCAGTGCAACTCGCCATCAAGTTTAGTGATACGTACTCAGTTATCTTTCTCCATTACATTGTGTGTGCTTCCATCAATGATTACAAATGGTCATGTGAGTGGTGTTGCAGGCTGGTATACAGAGTGAGAGAGATAGAATGGAGAAACTTCTGGCTGAGGCGGCGGAAAGGCAGCGGGAGTTGGAGGAGAGGACGACAAAGATGATGGAGGAGGAGAGGGCACGGAATGACATGCAGGCAAGGGCCATGTACGAGCTCCTTGTGGTAAGTTTCTTCTGCAGATTAGCCAAAACATTCATGTAGTGTTTGTCTCATTACTAACTAGTATGACTGAGTCGTCAAAACCAAATGTGCAGTCTGTGTGCGAGAAGACAGGTCAGACCGCTCCGCCGATGCCAGTGATTGCTCCTGGGACCACGGTGAGTTTTATTTGAATGGACATTACTTGCTAGTCTTAAGATTTGAGTGTCATCATGCTAACAAGACATTGGAAATGATCTTTGGTGCAGCGTAACTCCAGACAAGCATCGCACGATCCTTCTCCAGCTACCGACACGAGCCACCCCGCTCCTACATCTCCTGGATCTTGGTAAGTTTATCTAGTGTTTTGCTTAACACATGCATAAAGACATAGACTTAGCTTTATTTCCTCCAATGCTTACCATAATGACCTAGACTTAGCTTCTTCTCCTCCAAAATGACTTAATGAGCTTACTGACCTCTAAAACCATCCATTTTACCTAAGTTAGCTCTAAAAAGATCTATACTTAGCTTACTTATGTCAAAAATTGCATAATTAGCTTAGTTAGCTCATAGACGATCCATTTTACCTAAGTTAGCTCTAAAATGACCCATTTTACCTAGGTTAGCTTATAAATGATCCAGTTCATCCAAGTTAGCTCAAAAATGACCCATTTTACCTATATTAGCTCCTAAATGATCCATTTTACCTATGTTAGCTTTAAAATGACCCATTTCACCTAGGTTAACTCCAAAATGACCCATCTTACCTAGGTTATCTCATAAATGATCCATTTAAACTAATTTAGCTCATAAACGATCCATTTCACCAAGTTAGCTAAAAAACGATCCATTTCACCTAAATTAGCTCTTAAATGATCCATTTCACCTAAGTTAGCTCAAAAAGATCCATTTCAACTAAATTAGCTCTTAAATGATCCATTTCACCTAAGTTAGCTCAAAAACGATCCATTTCAACTAAGTTAGCTCATAAATGATCCATTTCACCTAAGTTAGCTAAAAAATGATCCATTTCACCTTAGTTACCTCAAAAACGATCCATTTGACCTTAGTTAGCTCATAAACGACCCATTTCAACTAAGTTAGCTCATAAATGATCCATTTCACCTTAGCTAGCTCATAAATGACCCATTTCAACTTAGTTAGCTCATATATGATCCATTTCACGTAAGTTAGATCATAAATGACATACTCTTCTTGTTCTAGTCTTCTTCTTGTTCTACTCTTCTTCTTGTTCTACTCTTCTTGTTCTAACTTTCTTATTTTTCATTTTGCAGATTTCATTCACTTGACGAAAGCTTGCATAGATGGAGTGCTCCTTATCCCTTTCTCTGTTTCTTTTGTATCGTTGAACTATGCATGTATCGTTGGATGAAACTATTGTAATATATATGGTTGGATGCCTCTATGTTGAACTTGTTATGTATGATGGAACTATGCATGTAATATATATGGTTGGATGATGAAGTTATGTGTTGGATATCTTATATGTTTGCTCTGTAATGGCCTTTTGAAATATATCTATATATGTCATATATATTTGTGATGAAAATTGCTGTTTACCGTAGCCTACTTTGCCGGAGCCTTTTGCCGTCCGCGGCTGACGGCAAAGGCCTTTGCCGTCCGCCGTTCATGCCTTTGTCGTCCGCCGTGGCAGACGGCAAAGTAGCTGATTCCTGTAGTGCATGCTGGTATGAGATAGTCCTTGATTGATTTATAGAATTCTCATTGCACTTCACTTAAATATTTTGAGTATGGCTTTATAGAATGCTTCATGTGCTTCACTTATATCATTTGAAGTTGGATTGCCGGTTTCTCTTTACATAGAAAACCGCCATTTGTAGAATGCTCTTTTGCTTAACTTATATTTGTTAGAGCGTGGGCATATCTTTTGTAGAAATAATTAAACTCTCTTGCTTCAATTATATATTTTTAGAGAGATGACAGGAATTTGTCATTCACATGGTTAGTCATAAAATCCTACATAAACTTGTAGATCACTGAATATGATATGTTTGATTCCTTGCAATAGTTTTGCGATATAAAGGTGGTGATATTAGAGTCATGCTAGTGGGTGGTTGTGGATTGTAGAGACACTTGTGTTGAGGTTTGCAAGTCCCGTAGCATGCACATATGGTAACCATTGTGTGACAAATTTGAATCATGGGGTGTTTCTTTGATTGTCTTCCTTATGAGTGGCAGTCGGGGACGAGCGATGGTCTTTTCCTACCAATCTATCCCCCTAGGGGCATGCGTAGTAGTACTTTGCTTCGAGGGATAATAAAATTTTGCAATAAGCATATGAGTTCTTTATGACTAATGTGAGTCCATGGATTATACACACTTTTACCTTTCCATCATTGCTAGCCTCTTCGGTACCGTGCATTGCCCTTTCTCACCTCGAGAGTTGGTGCAAACTTTGCCGGTGCATCCAAACCCCATGATACGATACGCTCTATCACACATAAGCCTCATTATATCTTCCTCAAAACAGCCACCAGACCTACCTATCATGGCATTTCCATAGCCATTCCAAGACATATTGCCATGCAACTTCCATCATCATCATATACATGACTTGAACATTTATTGTCATATTGCTTTGCATGATCGTAAGATAGCTAGCATGATGTTTTCATGGCTTGTCCGTTTTTTATGTCATTGCTATGCAAGATCATTGCATATCCCGGTACACCGCCGGAGGCATTCATATAGAGTCATATCTTTGTTCTAGTATCGAGTTGTAATATTGAGTTGTAAGTAAATAAAAGTGTGATGATCATCATTATAGAGCATTGCCCCATAAAAAAGAAAAAAATGGAAAGGCCAAAGAAGCCTAAATAAAAAAGGGGGCCAAAGAAGCCCACCCAAAAAGAAAAAAAAGAAAAAAAAGAAAAAAAAGAAAAAGAAAAGGGGCAATGTTACTATCCTTTTTCCACACTTGTGCTTCAAAGTAGCACCATGTTCTTCATATAGAGAGTCTATTATGTTGTTACTTTCATATACTAGTGGGAATTTTTCATTATAGAACTTTGCTTATATATTCCAACGATGGGCTTCCTGAAATGCCCTAGGTATTCATGAGCAAGCAAGTTGGATGCACACCCACTTAGTTTTCAGTTTGAGCTTTCATACACTTATAGCTCTAGTGCATTTGTTGCATGGCAATCCCTACTCCTCGCATTGACATCAATTGATGGGCATCTCCATAGCCCGTTGATTAGCCGCGTCGATGTGATACTTTCTCTTTTTTTGTCTTCTCCATATAAACCTCCACCATCATATTCTATTCCACCTATAGTGCTATATCCATGGCTTGCGCTCATGTATTGCGTGAGGGTTGAAAAAGCTGAAGCACGCTAAAAAGTATGAACCAATTGCTCGGCTCGTCATCGGGGTTGTGCATGATGGGAGCATTTTGTATGACAAAGATGAAGCATGGCCAAACTGTATGATTTTGTAGGGATAATCTTGCTTTGGCCTTGTTGATTTGAAAAGACATGATTGCTTTATTAGTATGCTCAAATTATTATTGTTTTTATGTCAAATGATAGAGTATTGCTTTGAATCACTCGTCTCTTAATATTCATGCCATGATTAGACATATGATCAAGATTATGCTAGGTAGCATTCCACATCAATTTTTTTATCATTTACCTACTCGAGGACGAGCATGATTTAAGCTTGGGATGCTGATACGTCTCCATCATATCTATAATTTTTGATTGTTCCATGCCAATATTCTTCAACTTTCATATAATTTTGGCAACTTTTTATACTATTTTTTGGGACTAACATATTGATCCAGTGCCCAGTGCCAGTTCCTGTCTGTTGCATGTTTTATGTTTCGCAGGAACCCAATATCAAAAGGAATCCAAACGGGATAAAAACGGATGTAGAATTATTTTGGAATATTTGGGATTTTCCGGAGGAAGAATAAACGAGAAACGGTGTCCGAGGTGGCCACGAGACAGGGGGGTGCGCCCACACCCCCTAAGTGTGCCTGGGAATCTCGTGTGCCACCCGTAAGGCGGTTGATTCCCTTCTTTTGCCGCAAGAAAGCTAATTTTATGAGAAAAATCTGGGTGAAAGATTCACCCCAATCGGAGTTACGGATCTCCGGATATTAAAGAAACGGTGAAGGGGTAGAATCAGAGAACGCAGAAACAGAGAGATAGATCCAATCTCGGAGGGGCTCTCGCCCCTCCCAAGCCATGGGAGCCAAGGACCAGAGGGGAAACCCTTCTCCCATCTATGGAGGAGGTCAAGGAAGAAGAAGAAGAAGGGGGCCTCTCTCCCCCTTGCTTTCGATGGCGCCAAAGCGCTGCCGGGGCCATCATCATCACCGCGATCTTGACCAACACCGCTGTCATCTTCACCAACATCTCCATCACCTTCCCCCTTCTATATTTAGCGGTCCACTCTCCCGCATCCTGCTGTACCCTCTACTTGAACATGGTGCTTTATGCTTCATATTATTATCCAATGATGTGTTGCCATCCTATGATGTCTGAGTAGATTTTCGTTGTCCTATCGGTGATTGATGAATTGCTATGATTGGTTTGAGTTGCATGTTTTATTATTGGTGCTGTCCTATGGTGCCCTCCATGTCGCGCAAGCGTGAGGGATTCCCGCTGTAGGGTGTTGTAATGCGTTCATGACTCGCTTATAGTGGGTTGCGTGAGTGACTAAGACACAAACCCGAGTAAGGGGATTGTTGCGTATGGGATAAAGGGGATTTGATACTTTAATGCTATGGTTGGGTTTTACCTTAATGAATCTTTAGTAGTTGCGGATGCTTGCTAGAGTTCCAATCATAAGTGCAAATGATCCAAGAAGAGAAAGTATGTTAGCTTATACCTCTCCCTCAAATAGAATTGCAATAGTGGTTACCGGTCTAGTAACATAGTCAATTGCTTAGGGACAATTCCACAACTCCTATCACCACTTTTCCACACTCGCTATATTTACTTTATTACTTCTTTATCTAAACAGCCCCTAGCTTTTATTTACGTGCTCTTTATTATCTTGCAAACCTATCCAACAACACCTACAAATTAATTCTAGTTTCTTTCTTGTTCTAGGTAAAGCAAACGTCAAGCATGCGTAGAGTTGTATCGATGGTCGATAGAACTTGAGGGAATATTTATTCTACCTTTAGCTCCTCGTTGGGTTCGACACTCTTACTTATCGAAAACTGTTGCGATCCCCTACACTTGTGGGTTGTCAAAGACGACCCCCGACCAGAGGTGGTTGATTGCGCTTAAAGGGTTGAAGTAAGTGCCTTTACTTTTTTTAACCTTTTTCCTTCATTTTCCTTTAAATTAATATCTAATGTGTTTGACTTGTCATACAGCAGTGGCTGGGTATACCCCCCATGACCGTGGTGTCCGCAGGCCCAACTAGGTCCTTGGCACGCTTTGCCGGCAGCACTTCCCTTGGTGGGTCACGATGCCCGATGAGGTCAGGTTCCACAGCTAGCACTGAGCTGGGAGCTGTACTTTGTTGCCCCGGCCCCTCCAGGGGAGATGGTCGCCAGTGTCGTGTGCGAGTCGGTGACCGACATTGTGTTTCGTCGATTTTGGGTAATTTCTCCTTTAGAGAATTAAAAATGAACACTACCTACCTACTGATTGTACTAATCATTGTTGTCTTCATGGATTGCAGATCTTCTATAGAGTTTCAGAGGGAGAACAGGAGGCCACGACTATGGTTGTCGAAGCCGAGTGCAAGCACCTACTTCGGAACTTATGACACGAGGCTCGGGTGTAGGCCGTTTGAGACTACTACGCCTTGCAGGGTATTAGGAGGGCCAAGAAGAAGTGTCGCAACAAGTTTCTAAGTAGGGAGAAGTACTTGTCGGTGATTATACCTATTCTTAAGGCCTTGAACTTAGTTTTCTTGATTTGATTCGTAGCGCTGGAATTTCTCTTGACTCACTTAGGTGCCCCCGAGATGGTGTGTCGATAAGATGGATTGTTGGGAGGCGCTGGTGGATGTGTGGTGCTCTATTGAATGGCGGCTTGAACACAAAAGGGGCAAGGATAAGCGCGACCAAATGGAAGGTGTGCCACACCATCAAGGGAGCTCCAACTTGTTTGAGTACGGGGATAACTGGATATGTGGTTTCCTACATGATTCATGCAATTTCATTCTTCATGGTAGCATTTATCCTTTCCAAAATGACTTACTATGCTTAGTTAGTTAAAAAAAGGCATAACTACCTTGGATAGTTCATTTATGACATATTTAGCTCTAAAATGACATAATAACCTTTAGATAGCTCTACAAAATGACTTAATATGCTTTAGTTAGTTAAAAATGGCATAACTACCTTCGATAGCTCAATAACAACCTAAACTAATCTTAGATAGTTCATTCATGACATAATTAGCTCTAAAATGACATAATAAAATTAGATAGCTCTATAGAATGCCTAAATATGTTATAGTTAGCTAAAAATTAGCATAACTACCTTGGATAGCTCAATAATGATATAATTAGCATACTTTGGTCAAAAATGGCATAATAATCTTTCTTAGCTCCAAATGACCTAAACTTAGCTTATTTTCCTCTAAAATGACATAATAACCTTTCTTAGCTCCAAAATGACCTATTTACATAGTAATATCATTCTTAATGCTAGCTTGAGCCCTCATTAACTAATATTTTGTTCCTCTCTCTCAGTCACAGTACCACAAGAAGCATGTGCCTACTCTGTTCGACCTCTATGGCATGGCCCATATGGCCCCGTATAAGAAGGCCAAGGCATTCACGGAGTCTGACCTAGATCATCCAGAGAACGTCACCAACATCTCCTCCCACCACAAAGCTTGTGAAGTACAAAGACGAGGGGAAGACGAGGAAAGGGGAGGACTTTAACCCGTGCCAGGATCCTTTTGATATAGAGTTGGTGATGATATCTGGTGGCGGGAGGTCCCATGGCGCTCAAGCCATTGGTGATGGACTGCTACGTTGTCCTAAGACTCTCCCACAGATCAAGAAGTGCCTGAGTCGCTCTGATCCTGAGATAACGCCGCGTGCACGGCCTGCAGAGCTCGCCGTGGCGGTTAGTTATACGGACTCTCTAACCTTTCCTCCATTACATTGTGTGTGCATCCGTCGATGATTACAATGCTAATGATGAGTGCTATGTTGCAGGCAGTGGTTGAGAAAGAGAGATTGAAGACACATGTGCTTTTGGAGGAGGCAAAAAGGGAGGCGGCAGAGAGGGAGAGGGAGAAGGAGGAGAGGACGGCTAAGCTGTTGGAGGAGGAGAGGAACCGGAACGATGCGTCTCACTGGGCCCTATACGAGCTCATCATGGTACGTTTCTTGTGCATATTAGCCCAATCATGCACGTAATGTTCGCATTACTAACTAATATGACTGACTCGTGAGAACCAAATGTGTAGACCATGTGCGAGAAAAGCGGTCAGGCCGCTCCGCCGATGCCCCAGATTTCTCCTGCGGGCACAGTGAGTTTGACTTGAATGGTCCTTAGTTACTACTATTCACATTTCAGTTTGCATCATGCTAACAAGACATTATTGGAAATGATCTTTGGTTCATCATGGCTCCTGACAAGCATCGACCAATCCTTCCACGTCTGCCAATGCCGGAACCCTGACCGGTCCTTCACCTCCGTCTGCCAACAATGGCGCAGCCCCGACCATTCCTACACCTCCGTGATAACGGTATTTTTCTTCTTATTTAGCCTGTTTAGTCCATTTATGACATAATTTAGCTTATTTAGTCCACAAATGACATAATAAGATGAAGAAAATCAAGGAAGAGGAAGGAAAGAAGGAATAGAAAGAAAAGAAGAAGAAGAAGTTCTTCTTATTCTTCTTCTAGTCTTCTTATCCTTCTTCTCCTTCTTCTTCTCCTTCTTCTTCTCCTTCTTCTTCTTCTTCTATTTTATTCCTCTTCTTCTTCTAACTTTCTTGTTTCCCATTTTGTAGATTTAATTCACTATATGGAAGCTTGCATGGATGGAGTGCTTGTTTCTCTGTTCTTCTTTTTATTTTTATCAAAGAATAATGTGGAACTTGTTATATGGATGCATGGAACAATGTTTTGGATGAATATTGTGATAGTAGTGTAAGATGTATTGATGATACTATGTTTCTTATGTATGTATATATGTTGTCATGGATGGAGCTATATATGTGTTGCATAGATCATATGTCTGCTGTGCCTGTGGAAAAAAAATATGTATATCCGTGTGTGAATTCCAGTGAAATTAAATGGATATAAATGTAAACAGGGGGATATATAGCCTCTTTGCCATCTGCTGGCAGACGACAAAGCTCTTTGCCATCCGCTAGCAAACGACAAAGAGTACACATGGCAGCTTCCTGTAGACACTGGGAACACTGGCTGCCTATTTGGTCAGCTATGCCGTCTGCTGGCGGACGACAAAGACCTTTGAATCTTTGCCGTCTGCTGGCGGACGACATAGCTGGCCACGTGGCAGCTTCCCAGTGCTGGCCTAACGGCTCTGACGCCACCCCACTGCCGTCCGTAGTCTTTGCCGTCTGCTGGCCTCACAGGGCAAACGACACAATCATTTGCCATCCATTTCATGGAAGCGGACGGCAAATAAGACCTTTGCTGGCACCTATTCAGACGGACAGTTTGCCATCTGCTGGCGGACGGCAAATATGTTTGCCGTCCGTGATCTATGTCTTTGTCGTCTGCCATGGTGGATGGCAAAGAAGCTGATTCCAGTAGTGTAGGTCTGAAGATACCGACGATCGAATCTTGGGCAAGTAACATACTGATGACAAAGGGAATAGCGTATGTTGATAACAGTTCAAACGATAAAGATATTTGTAGAATATATAGGAACCAATATGGGCATCTAGGTTCCACTATTGGTTATTGATCGGAGAAGTGTCTTGGTCATGTCTACATAGTTCTTGAACCCGCAGGGTCTCACGCTTAACGTTCGTTGATGCTAGAGTACCATTGGGATATTTGATGAGTGGTAAGAAAATGTTGTTCGGAGTCCCGGATGAGATCACGGACATCTCGAGGAGTCTTGGAATGGTCGAGAGGTAAAGATTTATATATAGGAAGCCATATTTTGGGTTCCGGAAAAAGGTGCAGTTTTTTCGGTATTGTACCGGGAAGCTTCCAGAAGGTTCCGGAGGGGTCCGGAAGTCCACAAGTGGGTTCACCATGACCCAAGGGCTAGCATGGGCTGCAGGGAGGTGCCCTGGCCTTATTGGGCTAGGCGCACCAAGTCGTCAAAACCCATGTGGCTAGGGAAGGCAAAAAAGGAAGGAGTCCTAGTAGGAATAGGATTGGACTTGGAGTCCAAGTCCTCTCCCCCTTAGCCGGGACCTAGGGATTGGAGGGGCTGTTTGCCACGCCCGTCCAGCTATATATAGAGGGGAGGGGGCGCTCCAAGAGCACATACCAAGCCCTTGGCATCCTTCTCTCTCCCGTTACTCCATAGTTCCACTACCTCGTCCTGGCGACGCTTAGCGAAGCGCTGTCGGTGCTACACCACCACCATCACCACCACACCATCGTGTTGGTTGTGACCCCATCTACTTATCCTCTCCCACTTGCTGGATCAAGAAGGAGGAGACATCATCGAGCCACATGTGTGCTAAACTTGGAGGTGCCGTCCGTTCGGCACTAGATCGGTCGGATCGTGATCGGATCATGAAGAAAGTTCAACTACACCAACCGCGTTGTGAAACGCTTACGCTTTCGGTCTACGAGGGTACATACACACAATCTCCCCCTCTCATTGCTATGCATCTCCTAGATATATCTTGCATGAGCGTAGGAATTTTTTCGAAATTGCATGCTATGTTCGCCAACAGTGGCATCCGAGCTAGGTCTATGCATAGATGATATGCACGAGTAGAACACAAAGAGTTGTGGGCGGTGAGGGAGTCCTGGATTAGGGGGTATCTGGATAGCCGGACTATATACTTTGTCCGGACTGTTGGACTATGAAGATACAAGATTGAAGACTTCGTCCCGTGTCCGGATGGGACTCTCCTTTGCGTGGAAGGCAAGCTTGGAGATTCGGATGTTAGATCTCCTTCTCTGTAAACCAACTCTGTGTAACCCTAGCCCCCTCTGGTGTCTATATAAACCGGAGGGTTTAGTCCGTAGGACAAGAACAACAATCATAATAATAGGCTAGCTTCTAGGGTTTGGCCTCTACGATCTCGTGGTAGATCAACTCTTGTAATACTCATGTCATCAAGATCAATCAAGCAGGAAGTAGGGTATTACCTCCATCAAGAGGGCCCGAACCTGGGTAAACGTCGTGTCCCCAGCCTCCTGTTACCATTAGCCTCAGATGCACAGTTCGGGACCCCCCTACCCGAGATCCACTGGTTTTGACATCGACTTTGGTGCTTTCATTGAGAGTTCCTCTGTGTCGTTGCTGCAAGGTTTGATGGCTCCTTCAATCGTCAACAATACGGTCCAGGGTGAGACTTTTCTCCCCGGACAAATCTTCGTGTTCGGCGGCTTCGCACTGTGGGCCAACTCGCTTGGCCATCTGGAGCAGATCGACAGCTACGCCCCTGGCCATCAGGCCAGGTTCGGAAATCTTAACTACATGGCCGACATCCACGGATACTTGATCTTCGACGGATTCGGGCCTGCGTCAGGAGTGCCGGGCTATCACGACGAGCATGACCTAGATCTGCTGTCGGATAGTGGTCAGGATATCGCACCTGCTGGAGCTCCGGACTTCAATTTAGAGCAAAACGCGCAATCCGAGGACAGGTGGATGGACCCCACCGCGGAGGCTGCACACCCATCGGCTTTGGAGCCGAACACAGACTCCGCCTCTAAGGAAATATGTGTCGCCGGACCCCCGGACTCGTCTCTAGCTTCAAGGTCCAAACCGCGTGCATCCGTGCCCATCGAATCTGATTGGGAACCGATCATGGAATTCACCGCCGCGGACATCTTTCAGCACTCACCCCTCGTGACGTGCTAAATTCATTAAGGTCTCTCTCTTTCTCAGGAGACTCTGGGCCGAACTATGTCCAGCTTGAGTGGGAAGCGGATGATGAAGAAATTTGTTACCCACCCACCACCCACTTAATTGCCACCATCAATGATTTAACCAATGTGCTCGACTTCGACTCTAAAGACATCGACGGTATGGACGACGATGCAGGAGAAGAACAGGAACCACCGCCCACAGGGCGCTGGACAACCACCTCTTCATATGATATATATATGGTGGACACCCCCAAAGAAAACAATGGCGATGAGGCAATAGATGATAACCCCTTAGGGAAGCAATCAAAGCATGGGCGTCATTGGAGCCGCTCTAAGCCCCGCCACAGCAATACCGGCACAGGAGACAATAGCAATCCGGATGGTGCCGAAGACGGATACAACCCCGACCAGCCTAACTTTGAGTAGACCGAACAGGAGGACGGGCAAGCTTTCCCAAACGAACAAGCGACGGCCGGAGACTTGGAGGATGACAACTATATGCCTCTCTCCGAAGACGAGGTGAGCCTTGGCGACAATGAATTTGCCATGCCTAAGGATCCCGCCGAGAGGAGCGTTTCAAGCGCCGGCTTATAGCCACAGCAAGAAGCCTAAAGAAAAAGCAGCAGCAGCTCCAAGCTGATCAGGATCTGCTCACAGATAGATGGACTGAAGTCCTGGCAGCCAAGGAATACGGACTCGGGCGCCCAACCAAAGGCTACCCAAAGCACAAGTTGCTACCTCAACCTGAGGAGGAGGCCCTAGAGCCTACACTACCAGCATAGGACGGGGCTGACCGGCTACCTCGTGGCCGAGACAAATCTATGTATCAAACCAAACACCAGCCCGCACCCCGACGCACATACACTACGACTAGGGGCAATACGCAGGACCTTTGAGACATAATGGAAAACAAAGCAGGACAGACAAGATCGATCTACGGATTGTGAGGACGCGCTACAACGTGTGATGATGACCGTCATACCGGATATACTAACAACAATTCCGGCCGGGCCGAACATAGCAAACCTAACTTATTCGAACTGCGTCGTAACATAGCCCGGCATAGAGGCGCCGCACACCCCCTCTACTTCAGGGATGAAGTAATGGATCATGAATTCCCAAAAGGGTTTAAACCTGTAAACATCGAATCATACGATGGCACAACAGACCCCACGGTATGGATTGATGATTTCCTTCTCCACATTCACATGGCCTACGGAGATGATCTTCATGCCATCAAATATCTTCCCCTTAAGCTCAAAGGACCGGCCCGGCATTGGCTGAATAGCCTGCAGGCGAACTCCATTGGCAGCTGGGAAAACCTGGAGGATGCATTCCTCGACAACTTTCAGGGCACTTACGTGCAACCACCGGATGCTGATGACTTAAGTCACATAACCCAACAGTCTGGAGAGTCAGCCAGGAAATTCTGGACTCGGTTCCTAACTAAAAAGAACCAAATCATCGACTGTCTGGATGCCGAAGCCCTAGCGGCCTTTAAGAATAACATCCGCGACGAGTGGCTTGCCCGACACCTCGGCCAAGAAAAGCCAAAGTCCATGGCAGCCCTCACAACACTCATGACCCACTTTTGAACGGGCAAGGACAGCTAGTTGGCTCGTAGCAGCACCATGCCAAGAAACTCCGGCACTTCAGATATCCGCGACAGCAACGGCAAGCCACGGCGCAATAGGCATAAGCGTCGGAACAATGGCGACAACACCGAAGACACGGCAGTCAATGCTGGATTCATCGGCTCCAAATACGGTCAGCGGAAAAAGCCATTCAAAAGAAACAATCCGGGATCCTCCAGTTTAGACCGCATACTCGACCGCTCATGTCAAATTCGCGGCACCCTTGATAAACCAGCCAACCACAATAACAGAGATTACTGGGTGTTCAAACAGGCCGACAAGTTGAATGCCAGAAACAAGGACAAGGGGCTGCATAGCAAGGACAATGAGGAGCCCCGACGGCCCAACACAGGGGGACAGAAGAAATTTCCTCCCCACGTGAAAAAGGTAAATATGATCTATGCCACCCACATTCCCAAGCGGGAATGAAAGCGTGCACTACAGGGCGTCTATGCGATGGAGCCAGTCGCCCCAAAGTTCAACTCATGGTCATCTTGCCCGATCACTTTTGATCGCAGAGATCACCCTGCCAGTATCCGCCATGGCGGTTCAGCCGCATTAGTCCTCGACCCAATCATTGACGGATTCCACCTCACACGAGTCCTCATGGACGGTGGCAGCAGCCTGAACCTGCTTTATCAGGACACAGTGCGTAAAATGGGCATCGATCCCTCAAGGATCAAACCCACCAAAACCACCTTTAAAGGTGTAATTCCAGGTGTAGAGGCCTGGTGTACGGGCTCAATAACACTGGAAGTGGTATTCGGATCTCTGGATAACTTCTGGAGCGAGGAGTTAATCTTCGATATCGTCCCTTTCTATAGTGGCTATCATGCACTACTTGGACGAACCGCATTTGCTCGATTCAATGCGGTACCACACTATGCATACCTCAAGCTCAAGATGCCAGAACCTCGTGGGGTTATAACAGTAAATGGAAACACAGACCGCTCTCTTCGGACGGAGGAGCACACTACGGCCCTCGCAGCAGAGGTACAAAGCAACCTTCTTCGGTGGACCGTCAACTCGGCGATAAAAACCCCAGACACTATTAAGCGAGTCCAGAGTACTCTGCAACAGGTTTCTCCGACGCGACTAGAGCTCGACTAGCAATTCAGCCTCCATCCTAGTCCCATCCAGGTGGCATCCGTGCCGCGCATACACAACTACACACTCAAAATACCATGGGCATAGGCGGAGGCACGACAATGACGCGGTCCACAGTGCGGCTCAACCGCCACGAGACCCGCATAACTTTATCATATTCTTTCTTTTTCAGGACCCTACTTTCGGGCAGACCCTTCAGAGAGTCTAATGATCGGACTCACCACAGGAAGGACAACCAAGGAGGCAAGAGGCTTTGCGTACAAGGGAATACCCAAGTGGTCTTTGTTAATGATTGTTATACCTGTTTTACATACCCACACGTAGCCTGCCCTTGGATACGACATGTCAAATAGTCCTATTTTTTTCTTATTGCATTACATGTACACATACGCTTTGATGTATTATCTAAATAAACAACAGGAAACAATATACATCATCAGCTTATTATTACTTTCTTCTTTCTTCACATACACTTTGACATTTTATTTAACATTGCACCCGTACACTTTGGTATGTTCAGTTCGCCAGGGGCTTTACTGTGCCCCATAACACGGCAAGAAAAGTCTGAACACTTTCGACAGTGCGGCACCCCGAACTTATAACATTATATGCATCATCTCCGAATCATGTCTTGGGTCAATAGTTGAGTTTTCCCGGCTCCCTTGTTTTGGTACCTTACGTTCCATTATAACGGCTAAGGTAGTGCAGGGAGAACTACTGCAATTGTGTCCCGGTTCTTTCGGACGAGCACCTCAGTAGAGAAAGCCGAAAACTGGCTGTCATGATGCGGCGAGAGCTGGTAGCTATTCGAGAGGTCTTAAATCCTTAAAGATTTTTTCCGCTTAAGGCGAGGAATCGGCCTTGTCTGATTTAGGCGTGTATAGCGCCCCAAGTTCGGCCTACCGAATACTAGGGGCTTCACCGAAGTTTAAAATTGTAGACTTCTATGGCTAAGTGAGAGTGATAAAGCCAAATAGTCCGATTGCCTAGTTCACTGCACTAAATACCTCCTTAAAGGACCAACAGTTTGGATAAAGAGTGTTTGGGTTTTCCACGAACACCCCAGTACTAGTTACATGGGGGCAGAAGCCAATGACTGGCCAACTTTCAGAATTTTATAAACGGCCGCACAGAAGGTAATATTTTAAATCAAAAAGCGTTGTATAGCGCACATGAACTTGTTTTCATATTACAAAACGACATGAGTACATTCACTCGAAAATTACATCCATGGTACATTCATCGGCCACGAGGCGGGCGCCTTTGATAACACCGTCATAATACTTCTCAGGGTAATGATGTGCCTTGCCCTCTGACGGTCCATCCTTCACCAGCTTCTCTGCATCCATTTTGGCCCAATGCATTTTCGCGCGGGCAAAGGCTCGGCGAGCACCCTCAATACAAACGGAGTGCTTAATGACTTCCAGCCGCGGACAAGCGTTTACCATCCGCTTTATAAGGCCGAAGTAGCTGTCGGGCAGGGGCTCGCCAGGCCACAGCTGGACTATGAAGTCCATCATGGCCAGTTCGGCCGCCTTGTGGAGTTCGACCAATTGCTTCAGTTGGTCACTCAAGGGCATTGGGTGTTCGACCCTAGCATACTGGGACTAGAACAACTTTTCCGTAGAGCTCCCCTCTTCGGCATGGTAGAACTCTGTGGGATCCGATATGCTACGTGGCAGATCTGCGAATGCCCCTGGAGAGCTCCGAATTCGGGTAATTAAAAGAAATGTCTCCTCCACATGCTTGCTTTGCATAACGAATGCCTTACCCGCCGCTATCTTTTTGGCCGCCTGGATCTTCTGGAGGGCCTTTTGGGCTTCAGCCTTGGCGTCTTTCACGCTCTGTAGGGCCTTTGCAAGCTCAGACTCTTGCATCTTGAAGTCATGCTACAAGGACTCGAACTTCTTGCCGAAGTCCTGGAGCTCTTGTTGTACCTCACCTACCCGAGCATCTTGTTTTTCACGCTCAGCGCGCTCCTTGGCCGCATTGTCTTCGGCCTCGGATAGCGCTCTCTTCAGGGCCGCCACTTTGGTCGTGGTCCCTATTAAAAAATCATGATGCTTTTGTTAGCATCACCAATTTTTCTCCCTTTATAAGACACACGGACGGGGTATCACTTACCTTCATTCTCTTCGAGCTGCCTCTTTGCGAGGCTGAGCTTTTCCTCGACCTGCTTCAGGTCCCGCTTGAGTCCAGCAACCTCCGTAGTACGGGCAGCAGCGGCCAGCAGCAATGCCTGCTCATTCATTTAGACATTTACTGTTAGACTCCGGTGGATACAAGTTGACCCTCCGTTTGGTATCTATTTTGGAACACCAAACAGAGTATCAGGGGCTATTATGTATCGGGTGATATTTTCTTACACTTTTTGATTACTTACCTCAAAGCCTGTTAGGAGGCTGGTGCAGGCTTCGGTCAATCCGCTTTTGGCGGACCGAACCTTTTCAATCGCCGTACTCATAAGAGTATGGTGCTCTTCGTCAATGGAAGCGCCGCAAAGCGCTTTCAACAAGTTATTTGATGCCTCCGGTTGGACGGAGGTCATCGGCACGACCGGCTCGCCCTCCTTAGCGAGGGGCTGCCTACTTAAATTCGGAACCTTTGGAGGTTTCAGCACAGCATCCGGCTGGTTGCGAGACTTGTTGTGGCTCCCGTCAGCATAATCCATGGGGATTTCATGCCCCATGAGCCCGGCGTCTGGGATTTTGCCTTGGGGCGTATCCAGAACCATCGCCCCCTGTTCCGGTATCCTTTGGGACAACACCTCGGTGTCATCCGTGGGCCGTGGGGAGGTGGCCTTCGGGAATGAATCGCTATTCATCTTCGATTCACTCAGGGACCCATCCAAAGAGGATACCTCAAGAAGGGACCCAGCCGGACTACATATGCATGTTTGGCATTATAACAAACAACGAAGCTAAAACACATAAAACGTACTATAGAGTGCGGATGCTTACGATTTTGCCAGGGCCTTGCTCCTAGGTAGCCACTCCTCCTCGCTATAGGCGGCCATGGTGGAGTAGTCAGGAAGGGATGTCTTTCCCTTTGTCGGCGTCCTAGCCTCCCCCTGCGGGGCGGCTTTTCTCTTCTTTTCCTTCCCATCTTTGTGGGAGGAATCTGCCTCAGCATCCTCGGACGATGAGTCTATTACGGCCCGTCGCCGAAGACCTTTTTTGGTCCCCGTGGCCGCCTTCTTGGACCCTTCGGCCTCCCCAGTTGGGGCGGTCTTCCTTCTCTTCTCCTCCCTGGTCGGGGGAGGCATTTCCTCTCCCTCCCCCTCGTCTTCGGACGAGGCGTCCGATGTGGCCTTGCACCGGAGACCTTTCCTGGTCCCCGTAGCCTTCTTTTCGGCCTTCTTCTCCGGCACCTTGTAAGGCGCCGGAACCAGCATCTCCGTCAGGAGTGCGGTGGCTGTATTTTCATGCAGTGGAGCTGGACAGTCGATCCACTCTGCCGTCACCACATATTCCTGTTTTATTAGCATGATGGCTTAAAATCTTCCCGTAAATATACTGGGAAAGGCACGTTTTGTGATATTTAGAGAGATTACCGGATTGGCAGCGCGCTTTGCGTTGAGTCCGCAGTCCTCGGAAGTGGGAGGGGGTACTTCGGCGGCCTCGAACAACACCTTCCAGACGTCATTGTGCGTCGTGTCGAAGAGCCGTCACAGCGTCTGGTGTTCGGCCGGATCGAACTCCCACATATTGAACGCCCGTCTTTGACACTCGAGGATCCGGCGGAAGAGCATGACCTGGACCATGTTGACAAGCTTGATCTTCTTGTCTATCATATTTTTGATACAGTTCTGGAGTCCGGTCAGCTCCGCACGTACGCCCCAGGCCAAGCCCTTCTTTTCCCAGGAGGTGAGCCTCATGGGGATGCCAGATCGAAATTCGGGGGCCGGCCCAGTTGGCGTCGCGCGGCTCAGTGATGTAGAACCACCCCGATTGCCACCCCTTCACGGTCTTCACGAAGGAGCCTTCGTTCTAGGTAACGTTGGGCATCTTACCCACCATGGCACCTCCGCACTCCGCTTGCTAGCCACTCACTATCTTCGGTTTCACGTTGAAGATTTGTAGCCATAAGCTGAAGTGGGGCTTGATGCGGAGGAAGGCCTCGCACACGACGTAAACACCAAGATGTTGAGGACGAAATTTGGGGCTAGATCATGAAAATCTAGCCCATAGTAAAACATGAGCCTGCGGATAAATGGGTGAAGTGGAAATCCCAGTCCATGGATGAAATGAGAGAGGAACACTACTCTTTCCCGAGATTTCGGAGTGGGGTGACCTGCCCCTTCGCCGGAAGCCTATGTGTGATGCTCGTGGCCAGGTATCCGACCTCCCGAAGCTTCGTAATGTCCTCCATAACGGAGGAGGCTATCCACTTGCCTCCCACTCCGGACATGCTGCGAGTGGTCTAATGGAGAAGGTGAGTACTTGGGCACTGGGGCTCAAGGGTGAGAGAATGGATGAGCAAAGGAGGAAGAAGGCGTGGGTGGAGAAGGGGGATCATTATCTCTTTATAAAGGCGGTAGAAACTGTGTGCCTCCCCACTTGCCTGTTAAAATCGCTTATTTTCCAAAGCTCCACACGGTTGGGTTACCCAGGCCAGTATTGATGAGAATCCCATGATAAGGGGACACGATCTCTGCTTCGACAAGACGTGCCAAGGAAACCGCCTCACAATATGTGTTGTGCCTAGTTGAGAAGAAAACGATTCGAATAATGATCGGGCCATGGTGTGATGTCATGCTGTATAAAGCTATCAACGGATTTGATTCCTGGAATATTGTTCTCTCTATGGTGATATGTGGAATTTATT
Source organism: Triticum aestivum (assembly GCF_018294505.1). NCBI lineage: Eukaryota > Viridiplantae > Streptophyta > Magnoliopsida > Poales > Poaceae > Triticum > Triticum aestivum. The sequence continues at coordinate 121,205,512 of NC_057795.1, read as the reverse complement.
TTGCAGAACCGGACACGATCCTTGTGTTCGAAATTTGCCTTGGAATATTTGGAGATGGAACCCGCCTTGCAATGCCGAAGACAAACTGCGCGCCGAACTCATCGTCATTGAAGCCTGGTTCAGGGGCTACTGAGGGTGTCCTGGATTAGGGGGTATCCGGACAGCCAGACTATATAGTTTGGCCGGACTGTTGGACTATGAAGATACAAGATTGAACACTTCTTCCCGTGTCCGGATGGGACTCTCCTTCGCGTGGAAGGCAAGCTTCTCGATTCGGATGTTAGATCTCCTTCTCTGTAAACCGACTTTGTGCATCCCTAGCCCCCTCCGGTGTCTATATAAACCGAGGGGTTTACTTCGTAGGACAAGAACAACAATCATAATCATAGGCTAGCTTCTAGGGTTTAGCCTCTACGATCTCGTGGTAGATCAACTCTTGTAATATTCATATCATCAAGATCAATCAAGCAGGAAGTAGTGTATTACCTCCATCGAGAGGGCCCGAACCTGGGTAAACATCGTGTCCCCAGCCTCCTGTTACCATTAGCCTCAGACGCACATTTCGGGGCCCCCTACCCGAGATCCGCTTTTTGACACCGACAGGCGGTGATCATCATACTGCTTACTACCAATGTCTTATTTTGATTTGGTGGTATTGTTTGATGAAGCTGCCTGGACCAACCTTACATGACCATGTTCATGAGGCCAGTTCCACCGACAAACATGCAACTAGTTTTGCATAAAGGTGGCTGGCAGGTGCCTGTTTCTCCAACTTTAGTTGAATCGAATTTTACTGCGGTCAGTCCTTGTTGAAGGTTAAAATAGCAACTTGATAAATCACTGTTGTGGTTTTGTGCCGTAGGTAAGAACGGTTCTTGCTAGAAGCACATACACTCCTGCAGGATGCTGCTAAGGCGACACTACGATCAGAGACCCTTTGATGAAACTGTGTGCGATGCATTAATCGGAAATGGTGGTGTAAAAAACCCTTCAAAAGGGTGCAAAACATTTACGATGACAGATGCATCAAACACGGTTCATATTTTTGTTCTGTGTGTGATGTAAGGCATACGGTTCAGTGCAATTAACCATTTGCGATGAGGAGCAAGAAAAGAAACGGGTAGCCATATGAAGGTGTGTGCGATAAACAACATACGATTCACTAGGATGACATGTTTGTGATTAGGCAACACAAAAGAAACGGTCAGCCAGATCAAGGTGTGTGCGATATACGACATTCAGTTCACGCGGATGAACTGTTTGTGTTGAGACAAGAGAACACAAATGGTTCAATATAACAAGATGTGTATGATACGCGGCAAAGAGGTCTGTAATCAGAAATGTGTGCGGAGACCAATAATAATACAGACGATTGTTGCTAATAAGACGTGTGTGTTGTGCGATGGGATTGCACACATAACAACACACACACACACGCACGCACACACACACACATATATATATATGTATATATACGTAAACACTATTCTGATCACAACCTGACCTGTCCCGCTAGTAGTACATTGAACTTCCCCGTGAACTCGGTTGAACTTCCGCCAACATTGCCCAAACGGGGCTTGCGATATACCGTTGGAAAGCTATGGACACTAATATCATGACCCAACTTAAATTTTTGGCAAAATATAAGCGGTTTAAGAGCAGTTTTGAAAACCGTTTTTTCTTCGCACAAAAAACGTGAATCATATTTTCGATCGCATTTCTAAACCGCTTATCGGAATGAGGCATATAATATGGCGTTGGAAAGCTGCTGCAAAACCGCTCCTTCCACATGTTGAAAGTTTTTTCCAATTCCCTATGGTTAAAGAGTAATCTGAAAATACATAAAATTTTGTAAACCGAACAGCTGAGTTCGTTTTTTCGATGTCATTTCTAAACGGCTAATCCAATGGAGGCATATGATATGGCGTTGGAAATCTTATGAAAATGCGCTACTTTTTCATCTTGAAAGTTGTTTTCTTATTTTGAATGGTTTAAGATTAATTTAGAAAATGGTCCAAGTCCTACCGAGTTTGTATTTTCGAGCTAATTTTTTAACCGTGCGTCCGAATGCAGCAAATAATATGGCGTTGGAAATCTTGAACAAATGCAAAACTTTTTGGTATGTATTGTTTCTCCCAATTCTTTACGGTTTTAAGTCAGTTTCGAAAATGGCGAAAAACGTATTTTCACCACAACTTCTACGAACTTTATCAGAATTGGGCAAATAATATACAGTTGAAAAGCTACGGAAAATGCGAAATTTTTCATGTTGATGGTTTTCTCCGATTCCTAGCCGTTTTCAAGTAATTCTGAAAACGGCGGGATCATTCGTTCTGCCTCTATCGCGAAACAGATTCTTCGAAAATGCACCGCGTGAAGAACCTGAACTTCTCGGTGTGTGTACCTGAACTTCACTATGTTTTTCATGTGATTTTTTTGCTCGTAGCTCTCCATCCACTGCTTGTAGTTCTCCATCCACTCATCGGAATTGAGCAAATGACATACCGTTCAAAAGCTGCTATAAACATGCAACTTTCCCGTGTTGATCTTTTTTCATACTCGCGACGACTTAAAAAGTTTTTCATCTAAAATTCATCCACTCTAGTAGTTGAACTTCCTGCTATTTTCAGTTGAACTTCTCTGACGTATTTTTGTTTGTCATTTTCTCATCCATCGTCAGTGTTACACAAATGATATTTCTTTTGTACAAATCTCTCTCACACTATTTTTTTTAACTTTCTCCGACGAAGTACTTGAACTTGTAACAACAAAACTTTTTGTCTTCTCTTTTTTATTCTTTTTTAATACAAAATGCGCACCGTGTAGTACATGAACTTCTGGCAGTTATCAACTTGAACCTCTCTCGGTTACGTGAAAATATTTGAGTTTTTAATGAATTTTTCATCTGATTTTTCTTAATCTTTTTTATAAATTTTTAAGTGCTCTATTTTTAATATTTTAACTTCTTGTTATTTTATTTTTGAACTTCTTGTTTCCATTCTTTAATAACGAGGAAAATCTGAGTTTTCTATAATCATCGAACTTCTCCATCTTTTTAATATGGCCTTCTTGGTTTTATTTCTTAATCTTTTTTTATGAAATTCTGAAGCGTTATATTTTTGAAAAGTTGAACTCCTTGTTTTTATTTTTGAACTTCTTGTTTCCATTCTTTAATAACGAGGAAAATCTGAGTTTCTATAATCATCGAACTTCTCCATCTTTTTAATATGGACTTCCTGATTTTATTTTATCTTATTTTAATTGAACTTCCTAATTTTTTAAAAAGATGGGGGAAATCATTTTTATTACTTTTTTTTGTTCCCTTATTTTAATTTGATCTTATTAGTCATTCTTTAGAACGAGAATCTGAGGTTTTATAACCTTTGAACTTATCTGTTATTGTAATTTGAACTTCTTAGTTTTATTCTTTAGTAACGAGAAAAATCGAGTTTTCTGAACTTCTTTGTTATTAAATTTTGAACTTCTTGGTTTTATTTTTTAACAATATGAAAAATTCAAATTTTTTATAGACATCGAACTTCACCATTTTTAAATTTTAACTTCTTAGTTTTATTGGTTAGTAACGGGGAAATGCTTTTTTATATAAACAATGATACTGCGCCGTTATTTTAATTTGAACTTCTAGTTTTTATAGAATGGGAAAAATCAGTTTTTATACAATCTTTTGAAATGCTCCTCTTTTTAATTTGACTTCCTCCGATTTTTTACAAATGGGGAAAATGCGTTATAAATATTTTTTTTAACTTGTTGCTCAAATTTTTTGAACTTCCAAATTTGTCTTTTAGATATTAAAAATTTATTTTTTTAATGTTGACCTGCTTCGATTTTTAAATTTGAACTTCTTATAGAATTTTGTCACGACATTTTATGCATTTTTTGCTTTTCGGTGAAATGGCCTAGGCGGTCCCTTTTTTCAATTGATGATTTTTCTTCTGAACGTGGTACACATGAACTTCGGAATTTCTGAAACATGAACTTTACGTGCTATTATTTTTTTCATGAAACTCCACAGTTTTTATTCTTTGAATTCCATGATTTTTTTTGTTTACATTTTTTTGTTTGAAGTTTGAAGTTCGTTACACCTGAACTTTCGAAATCAAACATTTTTACACACATTTTTCCTTGAATCCAACATGTGCAAGAACAATAGGTAAATTTGGGTCAATTCTCATAAGCAATAGGACAAACATTTAGAGGGAACACATGAAGGAGAAGGAAAGCGGCAACATAATGTGTGTCAGAGAGCAAGTAGTTGAGGAAACCAACCAATACGTGATACAATTTTTTACTATAAAGAGCAGAGGACATTTTTTTCATGTCTTTCCAATTTGAACCCCACTAAAAAAGTTTCCATCCAATGTATTTTTTAGTGTTTCCGTATTGGTTGAACTTGTTGCTTCCTTAAAATTTAACTTCCTAATTTTTTATTACATGAACACAAAAGCTGACACTCTAAATCCAATATGGAAAACAAACATGACAAAAAATAATTTTCAAAATTTTAGTGTAATACGTGCACGCGCACACACACAAGCACAACACATCCACAATTTTCTTTTTGGCTTTCATGAAATGAAAACAGATTCAGTCTCACAAGCATAAGCATCAAACTTCCATGAATTACAAAACAAACTTTTTGCGTCAACTTAGATTACTTCCCTCGTGAGCAACAATACATCAACTTCTCCTAGCTTGTGGGGCGGTGGCTGTGGGCGCGACGGACTAGTCTGGGAGGCCAACTCATCTGGCAGCATAGGATGGATGGAGTACAGTGACGAGCACCTCCAGGCTGCTAGGGCCAATAGCCGAGCATGGCTTTGCAAACTTGCATGAGAGAGAGAAAGGGTAGCTCAATTTGCGTCTGCAGTGTAATTCAAATACAAATACGAAGGAGGGATTGAGGATCCATTTCATGCAGCAAAGCGGAGAGGGATGAAAGGAGAAGCACCTGACTTCTCAGTTCAATGTCACTGTGATCTAGGTGATGCAGCAGCGAACTTCCTGGAGCCGCATCATTGAACGGCCCGAGACGGCGGTGTTGAACTTTCTGGGCGACACAATATGAACGCATACTATTTAGAAATGTATGAGCTCATCAACAAGGATCTGTTTTGAATACAAATGATAGACTGTCATGTACAGTCAGAGAAAATATGAAAGAAAACAAAAAAAATTACTGAATATATTCACATTTTTTCGTCTCTGCATTTTACATCATGTTTTGGTTGTAACAGCACCCTGTACATGCACTTTTCTTGGGGTCTAGTTGTGGCCAAATGGGAAGTTCAGATAAATATGCCGCTATCGTTCTTCTTCTCACAGAAACTAAAGGATTAAAACTCCACGACATCGATGGATTTTGGAGATAAACTTGGAAGAAAACCGACATGTCAAACTAAAAACAAATGGACCAAAACACCCATTTTTTGCACCTGCCGGTATAGCAGAACTTCAGACATAGAAAATCACTTAGAGATGGCAGAGGAAGGCGTTTGGTGGCTGGAGCCGTTCTGCTGCTCCGATGCCATTTTCTTCTTCTTCTATATAAATACACTCCAAACTGCTGTAACAAAACACAAAGAAAACTTTAAACCACAAAATTTGCAAGTATCCATTTTTCTTGAACTGAACCATCAATTATGTATAGGTACATTTTTTTCATCAATAGATTTACCAAAATGAAAGTAGGAAACCCAAAGAACTACATGTAATTTTTTGCACACATCTAAACGGATAGAACTGGAATGTACTCAAAATTTCTTTATTAACCATTTCATTCCTAAAAAAGAAGAGATTCTATCAATAGAAGTTGAACTCCTTTTTGCCAGGAATAAGTAAACATTTAGTTAAATGCTCTAGCACACGTGTTGCACTGTTTTGTTCATGAACTGCTACTTCTTTTTGTTTTTTTACTAAAGTGTCACATAAAAATTTCTGAACTATCTTTCAAGTACAAAGTATATTTGAACTATTGATTTCTCTATTACTAAACTGCTGTAAGTATATGAGGAAAACAACAATACATAGTAGGAGCAACATTTTTCATCACCTAATTAATCTTTAAGGTAAAGTAGAAATTCAGTGTTTTCAGAAAAATTCTACTGTTAGCTTCAGCAGGGGAAGGCACTGACCTAGGCGAGAAGGAGAAGCACCTTGCCTACTCATCGATGCATGATAGTGGGAAATCACACTGCAGGGGAGTGTTGTCGGAGGAAGTTCAGATGGGGTGGAGCTGGACGGTCGTAGGGAGAGGGAGGGAGTGGCTTGCCAAGGGGATTAGTAGTGGGGGTTTCCTCCCAGGCACTGGGATAAGAAGCCTGGAGGGGGAAGGGCCCGGTGCATTGGCGACAATCGACGGTCGGGGACCTGGATCCGGGTGCAGGGGTGGGGTTGCGGCCGGATCCAGGTGTCGAGCTGGTGTAGCGCTTGGACGAGGCACGACGGCCTGATCCAGGTCTGGCAGCGCTGCATCGCCAGTGCGGGAGTGCGGGGCTCGCGACGACAAGATCCCGGTGGTGGTGGATGTGTGGGGTTCCCCGGCAACGCGTGGGGGTTGTGGTGGTTGTGGCGGCAAGATCCCGGCGTTGGCGGTGGGGCGGGGCCGCGGCAGCGGGATCCGGCGGTTGGAGGGTGGGGGCGGGCCGTGCGGGCGGTTGGAGGTCAGGGGAGAGGGCGGCTCGGCGGAGGAAAGCCGCGGGTGCTCGTCGACGGAGGAGAACAGGTGAAGGCCAGGGTGGCCACGTGCCAGAGCTAGGTGTGGCGGCAGTTTGGGATCGGGAGAGGGGAAGTGGGGAATTCCGGGAAGTGGTGGGAGTGGGGCGTGGGGCGTGTTTTTTTTTTCGTCAGCGAGTTCGGGAAGTTCGGGAGGGAGTAGTCGGGCACTTATAGGGTGATTGAGATCCAAATAACTATTCTAATCCTGGTTGCATAACCAAATTAAACATCCACTTACATAGATTGCTACTGTAACCATGGCATTTGCACACACCAAAGTGAACTATTACATGCATAATTACATAGGTGGCTACTACACACATGCCATTTCCACACACCAAAGTAAACTATATATTACACGCATGATTAACTAGCATAAACAATCATCTGATCATCATCTACTCCTTGTGACGCTTGCTTTGCTTGTGGCTCAATCCGGGCTTGTCGATTTGGGTAACGAGGCACTTCCTCATGTCAACGATCTGCCTGTGCATCTCTTAACATGTGTACACGCTCTTGGCCGCGAACCTGAGGTGAGGTTCATCCAGTTGCCGCATCCAGGCCCTGTGCCAGGATACGAGACTTGTTCTCTGGGCATCCTGCTTCATCTTTTCGTAGTAGCGGTCGATGATGGCCGAGGCGAGTTCGACCAGGGAGTCCTTCGTTCTGCCCCAGACCCTGTAGTGGTCACAGATTTCAATAAGGTTCTTGTAGGCCAAGCCCGTAACACTAAGCGCCTTTACATCGTCGGTGGTTTCCACCGTGGCAAACTTGTAGTCAATGCTGTTGAAAAACCTGTTGAAATGGTCACAAGGCTCTATGGCCATGCAGTAGTGGTAGATGAGGACATGATGGCGCACGCACAATTGGGCGACGTAAACCTTCTAATCTATGCCGGGACGGCCGATCGTGTACTGGAGGTCGATGCCGACCACCTTGTACTTGTCTCCAGCAAGAAACTACTCAAAGGTGTTGATGTACTCGTCCACCACGGCCGTCAATGGTGTACACCACCGAGAGATCCGTCTCCCTCACGTGGGTCTCCACTTTATGCTCGCCGAACTCTATTGGAGCGCCGCTAGACATCCCCTCTCTATGTGTCATCGTGGGTGTGCTTGTTGTGTTGTCGGTCGCAATCGAAAGGTTGAACAGACTAAGGTTATAAGGCCGCAAGAATTAAAGGGGAGGCCGGACGGCCTAGAATATCGATCGGCACGCCCTGATGGCAGTTCTAATTCACAACGCATAACTCCATCGTGCCACATGTAACTGCATTGCATGGCAACGCATGCATAAAACCACATGCATATGGAGCCCCCGACGTGATCGTGCAAAAGCCCAACCACTGGCAGAGCGCATGCGGAGGGATGCAAGCAGAGCGCTCCGCGGTTGAGGGAGACCTGGATTAGGGGGTATCCGGACAGCCAGACTGTATACATCATCCGGACTATTGAAGCGTAAAGATACAAGACTCAAAACTTTGGCTCGTGTCCGGATGGGACTCTCCTTTGCGTGGAAGACAAGCTTGGTGATCCGGATATTATATTTCCTTCCTTGTAACCGACTCCATGTAAACCCTAGCTCTCTCCGGTGTCTATATAAATCGGAGAGGATGGTCCTTAGAAGGCTGATCACAATTACAATCATACCATCATAGGCTAGCTCTTAGGGTTTAACCTCTACAATCTCGTGGTAGATCTACTCTTGTACTACACATATCTTCAATATTAATCAAGCAGGAAGTAGGGTTTTACCTCCATCGAGAGGGCCCGAACCTGGGTAAACATTGTGTCCCTTGCTTCCTGTTACCATCAGCCTAAGACGCACAAATCGGTGCCCCTACCCGAGATCCGCCGGTTTTGACACCGACAGTGGTCGCCTCAATGGCGAGCAACTATATATATGCATATAGCAGTTGAACACACAAGGAAAAGATGTCCACAACCCGAGCGTGCTGATGGACGCGAGCAGAGCGCGCCGCGGAACCTAACAGCGAGCAACCATATATATGCATATAGCAGTTGAACTGTTTGTATAAATTAAGCATGACTGCTTAATTTATGAATGAAATCTATGCTTAATTACTGAATTTTAGTTGCAAAAATTAGATAGTGCTAGTGATTTTTAGCTGCATATTTTGTCAAATCGCCATTGGAACCGCTGGATGTCCTCTCTGTATGTGTCGTCGTGGGTTGCTTATTGTGTCGTGCGCCGTCCCCAAACACTGGTAGCACAACTTATAAATTGATGGATGGAGTACTAGTTACGGTGATGCATATAATTAAGCAAAGGGATCACACGATGCGATCGCGGTGGTGGTTACAGGAGGCAAGAAGAAAGACGCATCCACCAACGTACGACCTCCTCAACTCAGTGCACCGGGCCACCGACCGGCGGCTAAGGAGCGGTGGCTTTTGTGGCGAGGTCAACGTGCTTCTCAGCAAAGGCATCCAAGGCTTACAGCCGGTTGAAGAAGGCCAATGTCGTAGCGTCCTCACTGGCCTTGTAGATACCTATATACATGATTTGCTCGTACATGTGTATGTGTAGGTCGACGAATTCTTGCAGGGGGAGGCGCCTCATGGTGAGCGTGACCTCCAGGTGGACATTCTTCGTGGCATCGGCGGGCAGTCATAGGGGCACCAGTGCTTGAAAGAGGTTCCGACCATGGAGGTCGATTAGGGTAGCAGGCAATGAGGAGCCCGGGTGCGCGGGCTGGAGGAGTACGGCGATGTCGTCCGTGAGCTGCTTGACGATGGTGAACTTGTAGGTGGTGGCAACAATCATCTGGTCCAACTGAGAGTCGTAGCTGGCGTCAATGGCAGCCATCCACCAGCCAGTCGCCAACACCGTTGGGAGGCGATCCTCGGTGCCATACCGCAGGCCGGCATCGTGGACCGTCTGGCACATCCGTTGGCCGCTCGTGTGCATCACTGCCATGGGTCTAGAGTGAGATCTTTTGCACTTAGTGTAGGTGCTTAGGCAAATGATTAGGTGCGTACGATGTGGTAGATGCATTAGAATGGAGGGGCGCCTTTATATGAGTGCAAACTACGTTGCATTCACATTGTGCTGCCTCTTTTCCCGGTCCTCCTCCCATTACTTCCCTCATGCATTCATGATGCTAATTGAAGGAGGATGCATCATTGGCCGTTCAACATTTCGGGAACCGCTACCCTCTCCCTTGTCTGCATTAAAGCCGTATCGGGAACTGTGCCACCCGGTGTCGAATCAAATAGTACTACGCCGCCCGCTGCACGCTCGGCTGAACACGCCTCCTCGCCTCTATCTATGCTTAATTACTGAATTTTAGTTGCAAAAATTAGATACTGCTGGTGATTTGTAGCTTCATATTTTGACAAATCGCAGTGTTACAAGGTTGACAAATGGCAATGTTACTAGATCAACAAATGTCAATCTTTCTAGTTTGACAAATGGCAACATACCCAATATGTCATATGCAAATCTTACCAAATTATTTGTAAGTGGTTGCACATGGGTCATCCAAAAGAACCGTTTGCGTTGAAGAGATGCACAAATCATGCTTTCATTTTGCATACGGGTGTTCTTTCGAAAACGTTTGCGATCAAGAGCCATTAAAACCTATAGCCATTAAAACCAAGACACGTGAGGTCACGTGAATGGTTAAAATTTGAATTATGCACATAGATGCATTGAAAACTCAATTAATGCATAAAAATGTCCAAACGAACCCCGAAAATCCCCAAAAATGACACAACACTCCTGTTGTTCTATGTTGACACGAGAAATTTTTTGAAAGCAATAAGAGGCAATGGATATCATTTCGTCCCCAAAGGTGGGATGTTCCCTACCGAAACCATCATGCTTATTATAAGAACCTCTGGTTTGTGAGAAGCATATACCTGTCGGCGTTCTGGATACGGGGGTACCCAGACTTGCCTGCTTACGGCCACTGCATGGCTCCATCGATGGCCTGGTACGGCCCAGCCCTAGCATCGATAACTCAAGACCTTGGCAAGGGGCCAAGCCTCGTGAGGCGGACAACGCCAAGACCTCCAAGGTGGTCAGCCTCCTCAGGCTGGCTCCCGAGGAGCAGAGACTTCTATGCAAGGTGCACCTCACGAGGCTCAGCTAACGTGAGCCATGACGATCAAGGCCAAGCGGGCTCTAGGTGGGCGCCAGCGCGCGCAGAGTACCAGTTTCCTCTTTGGTGCAAAGGAGGCAAGCAACATGTGCTACCTCTTGAGCTTGTGTTGGTTTTCCCTTGAAGAGGAAAGGGTGATGCAGCAAAGTAGCGTAAGTATTTCCCTCAGTTTTGAGAACCAAGGTATCGATCCAGTAGGAGACGACGCACAAGTCACCGAATACCTGCACAAACAATCAAGAACTTGTAACCAACACGATAAAGGGGTTGTCAATCCCTTCACGGTCACTCGCAAAAGTGAGATCTAAAAGAGATAATGAAGTAAATATTTTTGGTATTTTTGATGTATAGATTGGAAAGTAAAGATTGCAAAATAGTAAACAAGATTTAATAATATGGAAAAGAGACTTTAATATAATGGAAAAGAGATCCGGAGGCCATAGGTTTCACTAGTGGCTTCTCTCGAGATAGCATGTATTACGATGGGTGGACAAATTACTGCCGAGCAATTGATAGAAAATCGCATAATTATGATGACATCTAAGGCAATGATCATGAACATAGGCATCACGTCCGTGTCAAGTAGACCGACTCCTGCCTGCATCTACTACTATTACTCCACACATCGGCCACTATCCAGCATGCATCTAGAGTATTAAGTTCATAAGAACGAATTAACGCATTAAGCAAGATGACATGATGTACAGGGATAAACTCAAGCAATATGATATAAACCCCATCTTTTAACCTCGATGGCAACAATACAATACGTGCCTTGATGCCCTTACAGTCACTGGCAAAGGACACCGCAAGATTGAACCCAAAGCTAAGCACTTCCCCATGGCAAGAAAGATTAATCTAGTAGGCCAAACTAAACCAATAATTCGAAGAGACTTGCAAAGATATCAAATCATGCATATAAGAATTTAGAGAAGAACCAAATAATATTCATAGATAATTTTGTTCATAAATCCACAATTCATCTGATCTCGGCAAACACACCGCAAAAGAGTATTACATCGAATAGATCTCCAAGAACATCGAGTAGAACTTTGTATTGAGAATCAAAGAGAGAGAAGAAGCCATCTAGCTAATAACTATGGACCCGAAGGTCTATTGTAAACTACTCACGCTTCATTGGAGAGGTGATGGTGTTGATGTAGAAGCCCTCCATGATCGATTCCCCCTCCGGCAGATCACCGGAAAAGGCCCCAAGACGGGATCTCACGGGTAGAGAAAGTTGCAGCGATGGAAAAGTGGTTTCATGGCTCCCCCTGATGTTTTTAGGGTGCAAGAGTATATATAGGCGAAAGAACTAGGTTGGTGGAGCTACAAGGGGCCCACGAGGGTGGGGGGCGCGCCTACCCCCTGGGCACGCCCTCCTGCCTTGTGGACGCCTCGTTGCGTCTCCGACTTCATCTCCAAGTCTTCTCGTTTGCTTTCGGTCCAAGAAAGATCACCGCGAAGGTTTCATTCCGTTTGGACTCTATTTGGTATTCCTTTTCTGCAAAACTCTAAAATAGGAAAAAAAACAAAAACTTGCACTGGGCCTTTGGTTAATAGGTTAGTCCCAAAAACAATATAAAAGAGCATATTAAAGCCCATTAAACATCCATAATAGATAAAATAATAGCATGGAACAATCTAAAATTATGGATAGGTTGAAGACGTATTAAGCATCCCCGAGCTTAATTCCTGCTCGTCCTCGAGTAGGAAATGATAAAAATAAAATTTTTGATGTGAAATGGTACCTAACCTATTTATCAATGTAATGCGTGCGCTATCTAGAAAACTCGAGCGAAACCATCAACCGCTTTATGGGCCTATAAAAAGCCCGCCTCGCCAGAAGCCCTCGCTGGGCGAACCACCTCTCCTCTGCTGCCTCCACTTCGGCTCGCGAAGGATGACATGATGCAGAAAAAAAGCATGGCCGCCATCACCGCCGCCTCCACTTCGGACTCGAGGGTGTAGAGCCCCATGGCTTCGTCGAGGGCCGCGGAAATAACAGGGCAGCTTCCTGCTGGGGCAGCCGATCTGGGAGGAGCTGTTTGTGGCGCTGGGGCGGGCAACCGGAGAAGGACGCCGACTCGCGGTTCCGCGCCTGCTGATTCGTGGTCATCGCCGGCCTCCTGCTCCTCGCCGGTGAGGTCCTCGGACGAAGCAGCCAAATCCAGGTGAGATTCTCTCCCTTCTCTCTTCTGCGCGTCCCTTCTTCTGTCCGGAGTCGATTTAAGGCGTGAGGCAGAGATGCAGCTCCGATTCATCTTCATTCTTTCCTTGCTACTTTTATGGCTCCACAAAGATTACAAGAAGCCTAAGCGTACAAATTCTTCTGCTTCATCTCAATTTTGAGCTGTTTATTTTCATAATATAGATCACTTATTTGAGCAGAGATATGACAACTTTTGCACTGGAAAATGTTGTAATCTCATGCAAAATTGAGGAATCATGTATGTACAGAAAAATATCACTGTTTGATTTTTAAATTCAGAGTGTACTATTTGTGTAATGTATGCGCACCCATAAATTGCAGCTGCATTTAAATTTTATCTGGACACAATTGTGAGAAAGTTTAGAATGATGAACAAACAAAAAGAAGTACGCTGTCTTCAATTAGCAGGAATACTTCTGAAAAAAATTACATTCAGAAAAAGAAACAATTTTAACCATGCAGCGTGCCATGCTTTCTTGCAGGACGGACATGCCCCTTGAGGATTACTAATCGTATTTTTTATCGCTCGACAGAGCTTGTGCATATCGCCAGGATTTGAGTATTCAGAAGCCCACAAATAGGGGCGCTATTTGAACTCGAGTTTGTCATGGTTTACCCTCAGGTATTTGACCCATGACTTACATTGTGCCGTGTTTTATTCAACATATACTCAATAATTAGATCATGTCAGTAATTAGATCATATCAACAGGGAACTATCATGGATGAAATGGTGCCAATACACTGAATTAACAAGTTCAGGCACAAACTGAAGGAATGCTTCATCTAGCGATTGCATGTTTCCCTTCTCGATGCTAGCGGCCATTGCATGTTTCTCTTCTCGATGCTAGCGGCCGTCAACACCGAAGACCAGCAAGGTAAATAAACACCAACCATCGATCTTGGCAAACCCGGGGGTAGAATCTTGAGAGTACATTGAACTAAGCGTCTATTTTTGCAGATTTGATTTTGGGCAGATGGACAGGACGTCGATCCCGGGGGACACGAGACTACGTGAAGGAACTGCTGCAGAGGATACAACGGTTGCAGTTGGAGTTAGAGGAGTCACGCTGCAGTGGGTATGGCTGTCGAGTGTGTTCCAGCAGCAGAACCCCAATGAGATGCTGGTCAGGAACAGCTCCAAGGTGAGGAATTGAAACCACCCACTGTCTCCAGAGGAGAGTGGCTTCATTTTTGCTATAACTTGAAAATATGGTGAGAGCAAGATACTTTGAGTAGTGAGGAATCGATGAGTAGCAATTTGATTAGTTTGGTAGATGTAATGTAACACACGTATCCACACAATTCTGAGGCAACAAAACTACAATTAGCTCACAGACTCTTGTTTGCTAAATGTTTAGAATGAAAGACCGGCGAGTTGATTGTTTCAACAAAGCATGGTCAATTGATTCAAGAATGTTTGAAATGAATTTGAAAGGCATTTTGGACAAACATCCTGGTGATGGTGTTGTGTGTGTGCCGCTACTGTTTTGTGTTATGTGCTACCACTTCCATGCCGCTATGTGAGGGATTTAGAGAGATTCAGAGATGAGAGAGGCCACTGTTGGGATATGGATTACTACTAATTATTTGCTGCTCTGAGTTGTATGTTATTGCTGCTCCGATTTGTATGTTGCTGCTTGGGTGAATTAGGACAGTGCTGCTGCAACATATGGAACAAAGTACTAGAGATAATGATGCTGCTACTAATAGATTGTTGCTATTTTTACCTTCTGCAGTTTCTAATGCTGCTTTGGGTTATGTAGTTTGTATTAGCTATATCTTTTCCAAGTACAAATAATTTAAAAAGTATGGTTGGTTCGTTCCTGATTTTGTGTTATTTTGTGGTCCCTTTTGCATTGATATGAATTCATATTTTGATGCATTCTTCCATCCTGTATGCTATTAGACATGCTCATTTGAAGATTGGGTTATCAATATCAATTACGGTTACCTTTCAACGTCTAATCAGGTCTGCAAGGTAGTGTTATTTCTCTTCTATTTTTGTGATTCTTCATATGCAGAAAATGGTATGTTCAGCTTATATCATAAATTCCATAAGGACTACATGATATGATAACATATGATTCTCATACCAGCTCTATTGTGTTTTCCATTATTTGTCTAATGTAAAAAGCTATTGCTGTGCACAAATGTTTGTACAGTAGACATTCTTTTGGGTGTGTGTATGTGTTCCCTTAGTTGCGGTCAGTATATATCTGAACCATCATTCCGTCTTACTGCTGGAAATATTGGTCCCATTCCACATAATCAGTCTAAGCCTGTTGTATTTTTCCTAATTTTTATTGTAGTATTAACCCATGAAATGTAGCTTGAGAAGGGTATATTTCATCTTTATAAGTTCCATCAGTATTAGTTCTCCATTTTACATCAAAAAGGATGTAAGCATAGAGACAGAATACGTCATCCATATGTCTAGAATTGCAGAAACCCGTATACAAGTTTCCAGTAATTTCTCTTTGATGAATACGTTTCACTTAAAAAATGTGAATGGAAGGTGTTAATATTTTATCACCCTTTGAATACTTATTTTGAAAGTCCCAGGCGCGGCGTCGGTACACATGTACATGGATTAAGGTAGTAAGCAGGTGCCAAGCTGGACTGCCTGTGTATCCTTGGGATCAGATTTTTCCTGGTCGGAGTCGTGGCTTCAAGGTGAGAAAGTGAATGGAAATTCCTTCTCCTTATAGATTTTTGCATCTTTGGGTAATTTTTCTAAGAAGCGACCGACCGGCTCATGAATAATTATTGTATTTTTTATTTAACTCAAGTCTTTTTACTTGCTTCTACAGGTTCATAGCGAGCATATCCAAGATATGTATCATTTATCCATTTGTTTTCTTTTGAGGTTTTGATGATGTTCCTTGGAAAAAAAATTCAAATTTCGTCCCCACAATGTTTCGGACATTAATGTGAACATGTATAGAGCATTTTTCTGAATTTACATGTATAGAAGTTTTTTTCATCAAGTTCCCTCAGTGTAAGGTATTGGTATTTATTTATACCACAGCTCTATTGTAGTAGCTATACATGTCAATATTTTGAGCCTACTTATGGAGACTACCTTCTATATGTGGTAAAAGTTAATTCAATCCAACTCAGCCATCATAGGCATTCTGGCAGGTGTGTTGTCTGGAAGAGGGGCCAGACGTCCTAAATAGGAGATGAGAGTGGAATACTTCAATATTTATCACATTATTATTTTAGCTGATTGCTGATTTCGGGGACCGAGTTTTAAGCTTTACATTGATCTCTATTTGGTTTGCTGCACTTATGTCATCTACAATTTGCATTTTCTTTATTATGATTAGGAGTTGGGTCTTGGGAAGCATACAAGTGTCCTGAAGTAAGCATTGTGAAAAGGTTGTTCAGGGTACCGCGCTACTATTTTGCTTGCATGTTCATACGCGTATTGATGAATGAAATATAGATTCAGCAGTGCCTTTTCTATAAACATAATATCAAATTGGTCGTTTAGTTGTTTAATGTGCTCCTCTGTAATTAGAAAGTTAATCATGTGTTAGCTAAATGTTTACATTGTCAAGTGTACTTACTTTTTCTTCTTTTGATAATTTACTGCAAACATTTCCCATTTTGATGTCCTTCTATTTTGAGAATTTTCCTCTTCAAGTGCACTCTATTTTTCTCTATGTAGATTACTCTATCATGAACTCTCTCATGAGATATTCTATTTTGTATGGATCAGTAGATAAGCCATGGTTGATCATCCCGTATGGAATTATTACTAAGTCTTATCCATCACATGAAGAGGTTGATGATCTCTTCCTATCCGTGAAGCAAATTACTTCCTCTGTTAAAAGTAATATAAGAGAGCTTAGCAGTTTTGTATCAGCTAGCTACTACCACTATGTACCGTAGTACCATAGATTTCTTATGCATGTACCGACAAGATGTACTCTTTCTCTATATAAACCACTTTACTATAAATCAAGTCTTTGCACAAACTACCTAATCTTACAAAAAAGAACAAATATTTTACCAATCCTTATGGTGCGGCGTGCCAATGCTCTGAAGACAATGTACAAGAGTTGCTCAGCCGCCGCATAAGAATGGAAGAAGAAATAGAAATACAGAACAACAAAAAGCAAGCTGCACAATGACCAAGGAAGAAGACTTAGACATACAGAATAATGAAAAGAGAATGGAGCAAAACCAAGGAAGAAGAATTAGAAATACTCCCTCTGTTTTTATTTACTTTGCATATTAGAGTTGACTGAAGTCAAACTTCGTAAAGTTTGATCAAGTTTGTAGAAAACAATATAGACGTTTAAAATAATAAATCTATATGATGTGAAAGTACATTCAACAATAAATCTAATGTTGTTGACTTGTTATTGTATATCTTAATATTTTTTATTATAAAACTTTGACCAAAGCTAATATGCGAACTAAATAAAAACGGAGGGAGTACATAACAACAAAAGGCAAGCCTTCAGCAAGAAAGGTCAATGCAAACAAGGATCCTCAAAAAAGTTTGTCTCTGAATTCAAGATTAAACAACTTCAACATTGTCTACACAGCAAACAAACCACCAAGAAAGAGTAGAAGAACTAGCTTTATCTCTATACCACTACATCACATAGATATACTCAGCCGGAGGATCAACATCCCAGGTCTGAGAAAAGAACAACAATTTTGAAATTATATGCATCCAATATCCACTGTCACTACGTGTTGTAGATCACTTATATAATGTACCAACTAGATGTACCCTTTTCTTGTATCAACTACTTTGCCACGAATAAGTCTAGGGTTGACTTACCAAATATTAAAAAAAACTAAATAGCTTAGCAATCCATGTGGCGCGGCGTGCCGCCGCGCACTACCCGCTAGTTTTCTTTATTGTGGCATGAATGTTCAGATCCAAAAGATTCAAGACAAAAGTTTAATATTGACATAAAAACAATAATACTTTAAGCATACTAACAAAGCAATCATGTCTTCTCAAAATAACATGGCGAAAGAAAGCTATCCCTACAAAATCATATAGTCTGGCTATGCCCTATCTTCATCACACAAAGTATTTAATCATGCACAACCTCAATGACGAGCCAAGCAATTGTTTCATACTTTTGATGTTCTCAAACTTTTTCAATTAACACGCAATACATGAACATGAGCCATGGACATAACAGTATAGGTGGAACAGAATGGTGGTTGTGGAGAACACAAAAAGGAGAAGATAAGTCTCACATCAACTAGGCGTATCAACGGGCTATGGAGATGCCCATCAATAGATATCAATGTGAGTGAGTAAGGATTGCCATGCAACGGATGCACTAGAGCTATAAGTGTATGAAAGCTAAACAAAAGATACTAAATGGGTGTGCATCCATCTTTCTTGCTCACGAAGACCTAGTGCATTTTGAGGAAGCCCATCATTGGAATATACAAGCCAAGTTATATAATGAAAAATTCCCACTAGTATATGAAAGTGAAAACATAGGAGCCTCTCTATCATGAAGATCATGGTGCTACTTTGAAGCACAAGTATGGAAAAGGATAGTAGAATTGCACCTTATCTCTTTTTCTCTCATTTTTTTATTTGGGCATTTTCTCTTTTTATTATGGCCTCTTTTTTTCGTTCGGAGTCTCATCCCGACTTGTGTGGGAATCATAATCTCCATAATCCTTTCCTCACTGGGACAATACTCTAATAATGAAGATCATCACACTTTTATGTACTTACAACTCAAGAATTACAACTCGATACTTAGAACAAAATATGACTCTATGCGAATGCCTCCAGCGGTGTACCGAGATGTGCAATGACTCAAGAGTGACATGTATGAAAAATTATGAACGGTGGCTTTGCCACAAATACGATGTCAACTACATGATCATGCAAGACAATATGACAATGATGGAGCATGTCATAATAAACGGAACGGTGGATAGTTGCATGGCAATATATCTCGTAATGTCTATGGAAATGCCATAATAGGTAGGTATGGTGGCTGTTTTGAGGAAGGTACATGGTGGGTGTATGGTACTGGCGAAAGTTGCGCGGTACTAGAGAGGCTAGCAATGGTGGAAGGGTGAGAGTGCGTATAATCCGTGGACTCAACATTAGTCATAAAGAAATCATATACTTATTGCAAAAATTTATTAGTTATCAAAATGAAGTACTACAAGCATGCTCCTAGGGGGGTAGATTGGTAGGAAAAGACCATCGCTCGTTCCCCGACCGCGACTCATAAGGAAGACAATCAATAAATAAATCATGCTCCAACTTCATCACATAACGGTTCACCATACATGCATGCTACAGGAATCACAACCTTTAACACAAGTATCTCTCAAATTCACAACTACTCTACTAGCATGACTATAATATCACCATCTTCATATCTCAAAACAATCATAAAGAATCAAACTTCTCATAGTATTCAATGCACTTTATATGAAAGTTTTTATTATACCCATCTTGGATGCCCATCATATTATGGCTAATTTTATAACCAAAGAAAATTACCATGCTGTTCTAAAAGACTCTCAAAATAATATAAGTGAATAATTAGAGATAAACAATTTCTATAAAACAAAACCACTGCCGTGCTCTAAAAAAATATAAGTGAAGCACTAGAGCAATATTGTCTAGCTCCAAAGATATAAGTGAAGCACATGGAGTATTCTAATAAATTCCGATTCCTCCCAAAAGGTGTGTACAGCAAGGATGATTGTGATAAACTAAAAGGCAAAGACTCAAATCATACAAGACGCTCCAAGCAAAACACATATCATGTGATGAATAAAAATATAGCCTCAAGTAAAGTTACTAATAAACAAAGACGAAAGAGGGGAAGCCTTCCGGGGCATCCCCAAGCTTAGGATTTTGGTTGTCCTTGAATTTTACCTTGGGATGCCTTGGGAATCCCCAATTTTAGGCTCTTCCACTCCTTATTCCAAAATCCATCAAATCTTTACCCAAAACATGAAAACTTCACAACACAAAACTTAAACAGAAAATCTCATGAGCTCCGTTGGTATAAGAAAATAAACCACCACTTTAAGGTACTGTAATTAACTCATTATTTATTTATATTGGTGTTAAACCTACTGTATTCCAACTTCTCTATGGTTCATACCCCCCGATACTACTCAAAGATTCATCAAAATAAGCAAACAACACACGAAAAACAGAATCTGTCAAAAAGAGAACAGTCTGTAGCAATCTGTAACTCTCGAATACTTATTTAACTCCAAAAATTCTGAAATAAATTGGTGGACGTGAGGAATTTTCCTATTAATCCTCTTAAAAAATAATCAACCTAAAATAACTCTTCTATAACTGACAGCTATTCTCGTGAGCGCAAAAATTTCTGTTTTTACAGCAAGATCGCAAAGACTTCACAAGTCTTTCCAAAGGTTCTACTTGGCACAAACACTAATTAAAACATAAAACCACATCTAAACAGAAGCTAGATGAATTATTTATTACTAGATGGGAGCAAAAAGCAAAGAACAAAAATAAAATTGGGCTGCCTCACAACAAGCGCTACCGTTTAACGCCCCTAGCTAGGCATAAAAACACGAATAGATCTAGGTATTGCCATCTTTGGTAGGAAATCCATAAGTGGCTCTCATAATAGATTCATAAGGAAATTTTATTTTCTTCCTAGGAAAGTGTTCCATGCCTTTCCTTAACAGAAATTGGAATCTAATGTTTACATCTTTCATATCAATAATTGCACCAATCGTTCTAAGGAAAGGTCTACCGAGAATAATAGGACATGTAGGATTGTAATCTATATCAAGAACAATGAAATCTACGGGCACATAATCCCTATTTGCAACAATAAGAACATCATTAACCCTTCCCATAGGTTTCTTAATGGTGGAATCCGTAAGCAGCAAATTTAAAGAATAATCATCAAATTCACGGAAACCTAGCACATCATATAAAGTTTTTGGAATCGTGGAAACACTAGCACCCAAATCGCACAAAGCATAACATTCATAATCTTTAATCTTAATTTTAATAGTAGGTTCCCACTCATCATAAAGTTTTCTAGGGATAGAAACTTCTAGTTCAAGATTTTCTTCATAAGATTGCATCAAAGCATCAACGATATGTTTAGTAAAAGCTTCATTTTGATTATAAGCATGAGGAGAATTTAACATGGATTGCAACAAGGAAATACAATCTATTAAAGAACAATTATCATAATTAAATTCCTTGAAATCCAAAATAGTGGGTTCATTGCTACTTAAAGTCTTGACCTCTTCAATCCCACTTTTATCAATTTTTGCATCTAGATTTAAAAACTCCGAATCATTTGGATGCCTTTTAACTAAAGTTGGCTCATCTCCAGTCCCATCTTTATCCAGATTCATATTGGAAAACAAAGATTTAATAGGAGTCACATCAATCACTTTTAGATCTTCATAATTATTATCATGAAAACTAGAAGAACACGCTTTCACAAACCAATCCTTCTTATGGCTTTGAGAGACTCATTGATATCATTCTTAGGTGGAATAGATCTAAGTTTC
Organism: Triticum aestivum; assembly: GCF_018294505.1. Classification (NCBI taxonomy): domain Eukaryota; kingdom Viridiplantae; phylum Streptophyta; class Magnoliopsida; order Poales; family Poaceae; genus Triticum; species Triticum aestivum. The sequence continues at coordinate 121,183,902 of NC_057795.1, read as the reverse complement.
AAATAATGAACATCAAGAGAATCTATATCCACGTTCCTAGACAATTCATCAATCTTAAGCAATTTTTCTTTAATCAAGGCATTGAAATTCTTTTGTAATCTCATAAATTCTTTAACACTATTCTCAAAATCAGAGGACATCTTATTAAAATTTCCATAAGAGTTGTTGTAGGAATTACCATAATTGTTGCAGGAATTACTAGGAAACGGCCTAGGATTAAAATTTCCTCTATACGCGTTGTTACCAAAATTGTTCCTACCAACATAATTCACATCCATAGATTCATTATTATTCTAAATCAAAGTTAAAAAAGGCATATCATTAGGATCAGAAGAAGCACTTTTATTTGCAAACAATTTCATAAGTTCATCCATCTTTCCACTCAAAACATTAATTTCTTCAATCACATGAACTTTTTTACTAGAAGATCTTTTGGTGTGCCGTTGAGAATAATTAACCATAATATTATCTAGGAGTTTAGTGGCTTCTCCAAAAGTGATTTCCATAATAGTGCCTCATGCGGCCGAATCTAATAGATTTCTAGAAGCAAAATTCAATCCGACATAACATTTTTGTATCCACAAATTCAAACCATGTGTAGGGCAATTGGGTATCATTAATTTCATCCTCTCCCAAGATTGTGCAACATGCTCATGATCAAGTTGCTTAAATTTCATGATATCATTCCTAAGGGAGATGATCTTAGCGGGAGGAAAATACTTAGAGATAAAATCATCTTTGCACTTATTCCATGAACCAATACTATTTTTAGGCAAAGATGAGAACCAAGTTTTAGCTCGACCTCTAAGCAAAAACGGAAATAGCTTCAATTTAAGAATATCATTATCCACATCTTTCTTCTTTTGCATATCACACAAATCAACGAAGTTGTTTAGATGGGTTGTGACATCTTCACTAGGAAGGCCAGAAAATTGATCTTTCATAACAAGATTCAACAAAGTGGCATTAATTTCACAAGATTCAGCATTGGTAGTAGGAGCAATTGGAGTTCTAATAAAATCATTGTTGTTGGTATTGGGAAAGTAACACAATTTAGTATTATCTTGAGCCATCATGACAAGCAATCAAACCAACACACAAGCACACTAGAAGCAAGCGAAAAGAGACGAACGGAAGAGGGGCGAAGAAAAGGAAAATGTTTTCGAAAATCGTTTTAGAAGTGGGGGAGAGGAAAACGAGAGGCGAATGGAAAATAATGTAATTCAAGGGAGAAGAGTTTATGATGGGTACTTGGTATGGCTTGACTTGGCATAGATTTCCCCGACAACGTCGCCAGAAATCCTTCTTGCTACCTCTTGAGCTTGCGTTGGTTTTCCCTCGTAGAGGAAAGGGGATGCAACAAAGTAGCGTAAGTATTTCCCTCAATTTTGAGAACCAAGGTATCGATCCGGTAGGAGATGACGCACAAGTCACCAAATACCTGCACAACCAATCAAGAACTTGCAACCAACGCAATAAAGGGGTTGTCCATCCCTTCATGGTCACTCGCAAAAGTGAGATCTAAAAGAGATAATAAAGTAAATATTTTTGGTATTTTTGATGTATAGATTGGAAAGTAAAGATTGCAAAATAGTAAACGAGATTCAATAATATGGAAAAGAGACTTTAATATAATGGAAAAGAGACCCGGGGGCCATAGGTTTCACTAGTGGCTTCCCTCGAGATAGCATGTATTACGGTGGGTGGAAAAATTACTGCCGAGCAATTGGTAGAAAAGTGCATAATTATGATGACATATAAGGCAATGATCATGAACATAGGCATCACGTCTGTGTGAAGTAGACTAACTCTGCGTGCATCTACTACTATTACTCCACACATCGATCGCTATCCAGCATGCATCCAGAGTATTAAGTTCATAAGAGCGGAGTAACGCATTAAGCAAGATGACATGATGTAGAGGGATAAACTCAAGCAATGTGATATAAACCCCATCTTTTTATCCTCGATGGCAACAATACAATACGTGCCTTGCAGCCCCTACTGTCACCGGGAAAGGACACCGCAAGATTGAACCCAAATCTAAGCACTTCTCCCATGGCAAGAATGATCAATCTTGTAGGCCAAACTAAACCGATAATTCAAAGAGACTTGCAAAGATATCAAATCATGCATATAAGAATTCAGAGAAGAACCAAATAATATTCATAGATAATCTTGTTCATAAATCCACAATTCATTGGATCTCGGCAAACACACTGCAAAAGAGTATTACATCAAATATATATCCAAGAACATCAAGGAGAACTTTGTATTGCGAATCAAAGAGAGAGAAGAAGCCATCTAGCTAATAACTATGGACCTGAAGGTCTGTGGTAAACTACTCATGCTTCATTGGAGAGGTGATGGTGTTGATTTAGAAGCCCTCCGTGATCGATTCCCCCTCCGGTAGATCACTGGAAAAGGCACCAAGATGGGATCTCATGGGTATAGAAGGTTGCGGCGATGGAAAAGTGGTTTCGTGGGTCCCCCTGATGTTTTTAGGGTATAAGAGTATATATAAGCGAAAGAATTAGGTCGGTGGAGCCACGAGGGGCCCACGAGAGTGGGGGCGCGCCTACCCCCTGGGCGTGCCCTCCTTTCTCATGGACGCCTCGTTGCGTCTCCGACTTCATTTCCAAGTCTTCTGGTTTGATTTCGGTCCAAGAAAGATCATCGCAAAGGTTTCATTCCATTTGGACTCTATTTGGTTTCTATTCTGGTGGAACAAGACCTAGACCGCCAGGACGGAGGTCATTGCCGAGCTCACCACAACATCACGATTAGAGGCATTTGCACGCGAAGAGCACTTTAGTCAAGATAGGATGTACTTCTTGTCCCCCTTCAAATCTGGCCATTGTGGGATCCCTTCCCGCCAACATTCGGGAAGAGGACCAAGGCCACTATAAATAGGACTTAGCCACCACCATAGAGGAAGAGAGATCCGAATGGAGCGAAGCCATTCCTCCTGCACTAGCTCACTTGAGCTCAAGAACACCTCACCTCCTAAGGCTGTTCACTGTACTAGTTCATCCTCAGCCCCTCGAGGCAATCCACCACAAAGCTGGAGTAGGGTATTACACCGCAAGGTGGCCCGAACCAGGATAAACCGATGTGTCCCTCTATTCCTTTGAGCTCGACGTGCTAGGCTGTGAGGATCATGAGTAAGCAGGCTAGGTAGGTTTAGATTTCCGCATGCACCCCAGAGTTCGAACCTCTCAAGGGTTTGTGGAACCTGAAATCTGACATTTGGCGCGCCAGGTAGGGGTAAATCGGATCTTCTTCTCCGTCAATCGATCCACGACTACTCCGATGCTTCCATGGCTGACGCACGTTGGGCTCGCCCTGAGCGTCGGGCCGCGGTTGCTGCCCACGTTGCTCAGACGACACCGGTGGGGGACGGCTGTCCTCGCCGTCCTCTGTCACCAGAGGCCAACGCCGCTAGGAGCCCTACTGGCCACGAGCAGCAAGCTTCATTGATGCACCCCTCGGTGTGCCACGACGGGTGCACAATCACTCCGTCGCTGACTCCGGCCGCTTCATCCTCCCACACGCGTCGCGGACTGGCAAACACACAAGCTGCTCTGCTCATGGTGCGAGAGCTCCTTCGCTACTACCAAGTTGATGACTTCTATGAGGAGTGGATCGAGCGCATCACCGAGCTCGTCAGTGCTGCCAGAGACTCCGCTTCACCGGACCGCTCACTGCCTCAGCAGCCGCCTGCTGCAGGCGACGTCGCTCATGGGGCGCCTCCATCACCTCTAGTCCAGGGCGCCATAGTTGAACCAAGGCTGGCAGCACCACGATGCGATCCGCAGCGTCAGGCGCCTACGCGTGTAGAAGTGAGCTGTCAAGTGGTGCAACGGCCCCAAGAAGATGCACGTGCACTTCCAGCACCTCCGCATTAAGACCGTGCGCCGCCTGTGGTGATGGCGGCACGCGAGCACCAAGACCAGGTTCCACCTCCCCGACGGGCTCCCGTGACCACAACATGGTGCCGTGCGTTCACCCCGGAGCTGCGCAACATCGTATGGCCTGGAAAGTTCAAGCCTGACCTACCCCCGTGCTACAACGGCACCGCTGACACCGCCGAGTTCCTGCAGCTCTTCGAATTAAGCATCGAGGCGGCCAGCGGCGATGAGAAGATCATGGCAAACTGGTTCCCCATGGCCCTCAAGGATGGCGCGCGCTCCTGGCTCCTGAACCTCCCCGTGGGGTCTATCTCCTCCTGGGATGAGATGCGCAACCGCTTCATCGCAAACTTCCAGGGCACTCGCGACCGCCCGCCAGCCGCGGGTAACCTACAACGCATCAAGCAACAGCCAGGAGAGACCCTGCAGAAGTACATCCAGCGCTTCAACAACGTTCGCCTCAAGATCCCCAAGGTGTTGGACGAGGCCATCATCTCAGCGTTTACTGATGGTGTCTGCGACATCAAGATGAAGGAGGAGCTCGCTATGCATGAAGACCTCTGCACAAACCTGGAGATGTTCAGCATGGTGAACAAATGCGCGAGGGCTGAGGGGGGACGCCTCTCCCTCCTTGAGCTCCCCGATGCTTAACAAAAAGACAAGAAGGCCAAGGCCAAGGACGTGAAGCACAAGGGGTCGGCTATACTTGGAGCCGAGCCAGAGATGAAGTGCGGCTGCGATCACCCTGAGTCATCCAAGACAGCCATCCATTATGCGTCTTCCACAACGTGCACAGCCACAACACCAACGACCGCCAGGAGCTCAGAGCCCTCCACGACGGGCGCCTCGGTCGATGCCCCGAGCGCAATGACAGAGGCTACGGTCATGGAGGTGGCCGAGTCGGAGGATGCTGGGACGGCCGCGACCATCACCAGGAGTGGCGTGACCATGACGGGAGCCTCGTGCAATTGCTTGCATCTTGGGCGGCTCCTAGGTCCCAACCTCTCACCGCGTCTTCAAGCAGTTCGCATGCGAGGTGAACGCAGTGCTCCCCAAGCTCGAGGCAACACACCCGCTCAGGTGGTCCAAGTACGCCACCACCTTCAACTCCTCCGACCAGCTCAAGTGCGCCGCCATAGCTGGTGCTCTCCCAATGCTCTGCTTGCCCATCATCAGCAACGTGCTTGTTACCAAGACCCTCATCGATGGTGGAGCATGGCTCAATGTTCTCTCTGTCCAGACGTTCAACAGGCTCCAAGTGCCATACCACCAGCTTCAGCCTACCAAGCCCTTCTCACGAGTGATCGATGGCTCCACGCATCTGATAGGGCAAGTTCGCCTCCCTCTCACCTTCGGAAAGCGTGAAAACTACCACACCGAGCTCATCGACTTCGACGTCGCGTACATTCACCTGCCATACAATGCCATCCTCGGGTACCCAACACTGGCCAAGTTCATGACGGTGATGCACCATAGCTATAACGTCCTCAAGATGCCAGGGAGCAGTGGCATCATCACGGTCGCCTGCGAGGAAAAGGACGCGGTGCGCTCTCTCGAGCGTGCCTACCAAGCTGCAGCGGTCAAGAACCCTGAGGACGAGGGTGATGTCCTCCCTCTCGAGGTCGCCCCAAAGACAAAGAAGCCGCTGCTGGGCCAGGGATCTCGTGAATAGGCATCGCCCGACAGTGCCGCATTGAGCCTCACGTCCGTGGATGGGGCGCCTTCACCTATCGCATAGGAAGGCGTGCCCGGCGCCCCTCTTAGGTTGGGCTCAGGGGCCCTCCTCTGGAGGGCCTCAGACCTAGCCAATGTCATGAGGGAGGCGCTCGGGCACCATGTGGAGGCATGCTTTAGTGCATGCTTCCCCGGAGAAGGCACAAGGCATAAGGTGCTAGGCGCTCAGGAATTTATCAGTAAGGCAGTCAAGGAGATTCAGGAGGCAAGGGCTCTGCAGGGCGATCGCCGCACACCGTCGGGCGCGACTCCTTGCCCTGGAGAGGGTAGGGAGTTCTGCATCTGCATCGACATCCCAGGGCTCAACAGGGTCGCGTCCCGACAGCTCTTCTGGCCGTCCTGTGTTGGCAGATGCGAGGGTCCCCCTCACGGTTATGTTCGCATCCCATTCGGCTTGCCGAGCGAGGCTGTGGCATTTCAGTGCCGCATGCGGGACGTCCTAGTGGCTCGGGAGGCTAGGCACTGAGCGATCCTGACGGAGGTGGATACGGATCCTCAGGAGCCCACTAGGCCCCTGGAGCCTCCCAAGGCTCAGGGCCAAGGCGGCTCATGAGGAACGACTTCAGCAGCACGCATCTTCTACTTCCCCGACATCTCTTCAGCAATGGTGCCAGGTGACATCTTTCAGTTCGTTCAGTTTGGGGGCGCCCCTCGGGCTGTAGTATACCCAAGCCGCGTGGTTCTGTCCCTGCGGCATGTATCCTTCTTGCATTCTTCAGAATTGCCTAACCATCTCTCATGAGCTGTTTTATTACCATCACCTGCTTGCTTCGCATCCTATCCTCCCTATGGTATCCCTACATTGCCAACTCGTCCTTTGCTCTTACCGCAATGGGGGCTACTCATGATGGCACGACACTTGTGCTCGGGTCCATCCCAGCAACGCTGATAAACCTGAGGACCGAGCTCTAGCTCATGACCCGCCTCGTGCATGCCACCTCACCAGGCCCTCGGTGCCTTTGTCTTCCCACGAAAGGATCAAGGATAGGCAATCAGCACCATAGGGAGTGGCATCCTATTCTGCGAACTAGCACACAGGTACACCTGAGACCTAGCTACGGGCGGGCCCCGGCGGTCACCTCCTTGCCCCGCAGGTTGTTTGCATGTTAAAGGGGGGGCTCCTAAGCATCGCGTCTCGGGAGCTCCTACTGGCTCTCCAGCTCTCACCCCCTGGCCTTGACCACGGCATCGGAACCTGGCATACTAGCGGCGGTTGAGCCTGCTCAAGGGCCAGGACCCGAGGACGTAGAGCACGAAGACAAGCGAGGAAGGGGAATGAGCATCGCGGGCCCTATCTCATGACACTACCACGAAGGCATGAATGAGCACTATCCAGAGGAATCGCTATGGGTTTGCTAAAAGATAAGTCGCTCACATGACGGCATAAGTCTCACTACCCACTCACTCTAGCCTTGCAGTCCCACTCCGGCAGTTTCACTTCCCTTTCTGTTTCTTGGGCAGCTGCTTGCACGCTAAGGGGGACCTCGTGAGCATCGCGCCTCATGAGCTCTCACCGGACCTCAGCCCGCTCACCTCCTAGCCTTGACCACGGCCTTGCGACCTGGCATACTAGCGACGGCCGAAGCCTGCCTGGGACTGGGTCCCAACGGTGTAGAGCGCTACGCTACCTAAGGGGAGGAAAAGGGGGAACCATGCCAGATCAGGATACGCGATTCTATACCTTACTAATAAAGCAAGGTGATATTCTTGGTTTTGTCCCGTTTGGATTTTTTTGACACGCCGTAGATGATCTTTTTGATAGGCGAGGTGGTACTAGTTGATATTGTGTCAATATTTCTAATAGTGCGAGGTGGTCCAATAAACCTTTGGCACCTAATATGCCGCCCGTGCGCTGTGGCCCAATAAGTTAAGTCCAGTCCACCTATCCTGTTTGAGGCAAAACTAAATGCTGGTGACAGGAGTCGAACTCAAAAGGAAAGGCCGATCATATTACATGCGCTACCAACTGAGCTACCTTCTACTATCCGTGCTAACATAGGTTAATTCTCTCCTTAAATAGTCCCACCTTGCTCCCTCACATTCAATCTATCCAATTTATATAACAGAAGTCGTGTCTCAGAGATCACTGTGGTAGGAAAAATAGGAAGGACAACTAGACTAATTAACCTTCTGTATATCTTGTGTTTCAGGTAACAAGAAAAGAAATAAAGAAGGAAATAGATTCCATTGCGATGGAAATTCCCAGCGGCCACATGGCTTGTGTCTTCAAATACTTGCCGACTTGGGTTCAGATCAGCCTAATAATACTTTGACAAAGTTCAATCTGTAGGGCGCAATGCTGGTGGGAATTATTCCTGCTCCTGGCCATATTAGCCAAAACGGACTATGCTAACTGTTTCAGATTTGGGTGAATTTTTATGTCACTGAAAAAAGGCAAGATTTGGGAGACTATCTTGGGCAAGCTGCTTTTCTCCCTGATTCGACCATCTACTATGCATAAACCTGAGGGTAATCATCCCATTTGCAATCCTCAAGTGGGAACCCATGCAAAAAAAACCTCAAGTGGGATTCCCGTTCTGTAATCATTGATTGACTTGTGGTGCTCTAATTCCATTCACATTATTAGCTCTATCTCCTACTGAAATGTCTTGGCCATGCCATTTAGTTAGGGGAATATATTGTTGCACAATGAATTAGTTCCAGCTTTATACCTCTTCAAATTACAGAGTTGACTACTGCTATCCTATGAAACCAGAATTTGTGTTTATGTGTGCTAAGAGAAAAGAAAAACTTCCGGAGTTTTACTATAAAGTCTGTACTTGACTACATGTAATGCTACACTGACAAACCTTATTCTAATGTCCGAAAGTAACACATACTATGCCATGGTGCATTTTAAAAGTTCTGCTATCGATAGTTGGTCATATATGCCTCAATGTGTTTTTTACCCCCACCTTTTTGGATTCATCCTGAACAAAATTCAAATATGTCTCATTGTTTAAGTGATACTACTTTGCATCCAACAATCCTTACTGATTCATTTGAGAATGGAGAAAGTGTTTCTCATTTTGTGGATGGAATTGAAGGGAAATGCTCGGAACATATGCATTATCGAAGATGCGTCTGGTATGCATGTTTTTCTATGGTTTTCCTATTTTTTACTTTACCCCTAAGTGGTGGTTTACTGAGATTAGTATTAGCCAAAGTTCCATGGCATAGTGGTCCCTTTTTTCACGTTACCCCTGAATGGTGGTTTACGGGGACTGACCTTAACCATGTTTTTAACTTTACCCCTCAGTTATCCTCAAATGATGCATCTTTTATTGTCACCAGCGATTGTTGTCCTGTGGTATAGTTCCTCGATCCGACCAACCATGGTTCATAGTAACTATTGTTTTCTCCTGTTGCAACGCACGGGAATTTGTGCTAGTTCATCATAAAGACAGGAAGAACCACGCTGGAATTAAAACATTTCGATTCTTACATGCCCCCGCGGGGTCCAGTCCTAATTCAACGCATGGAAACAAAAGAAAAAAGGCTTCGAGGAACCAGGCTGGCATGCATCACCAACGACGCCGAGCAGCTGCTCCTACTGCCCGGCCACGGCAGGAGCTTGCACTACAAAAAAAAGACACATCCGTGACATTTTGGGCCGAAAGAAATTTTTTCTGTCATACTTATGACACTTCTATGACGATAATTGTGACAAAACTTGGTATCATCATAGATGTGGTAGGCTCCTACTTCTATGACAAAAAATCATCATAGAAAATGGGCTTTTCGTCATGGGCGGGCCGCAAACGCAGCTGCATGACATTCTTTGGGCCGTCCATGATGGAAAAACCGTGGTAGAAGCGAGGGCGAGGAAAATATCGGGGTGTTCCCGGTTACGGTGGGTGGTCGGGGCCGAGCGATGCATAGAGGTTTGCGCGTTTCTCTCATACACGCACGCGCATGGGTGCAAGGCATTGGGCTATACCTGAACCCGAGCGAGGCGTTCGCCTACTGAACCCGAGCGATTGCACTTCAGGCTACGCATTACTGAACCCGAGCAATTCGATCGATGGCTGTTAACTAAACCCGATCGAGCGATTCCTTCGCTACTGCTGCTAACTGAAGCCGATCGATCCTGCCTCTGGATGAATAGTGAGCGCTGTTGGGGGGTTTGAATGAACAGTTCCCGGTGGGGGTGGATGAACAGGACCCCGTGGTGTCCCTCTGGATGAACAGGACCTCGATTGATCGAGCCGGTTGGCGATGGATGAACAGGACCCCGTGGAGGGCTGGATGAACAGGGCGACCACGTGGAGGGCTGGATGAACAGTAGACAGTGGGGGGTTGTATTAACAGTAGCCCGTGGAGGGGTGGTTGAACAGGAGCCCGTGGAGAGGGCTGGTTGAACAGTAGCCGGTGGAGTAGCGCACGGTGGAGGCTGGATGAACAGGAGCCCGTGGATGAACAATCGTAGGTGGAGGCTGGAGGAGGTCAACAGTGGATGAACAGTAGCCTGTGGAGGCTAGAGGAGGTTGACGGTGGAGATGAACAGTATCCCGTGGAGTCCCGTTTTGTGGTACGCCACACCCCTCCCGATGAACAGGACCCCCGTTTCGACCGTAGCGCTCCAACACAAGTCTGTTTCCTCTGTTTTGCGGTACGCCACACCCCTCCCGATCAACAGGACCCCGTTTCGACCGTAGGAGGTCCAACACAAGTCCGTTTCCTCCGTTTTGCAGTACGCCACACCCCTCCCGATGAACAGGATCCCGTTTCAAAAATGGCCGGTCGAACACAAGGTCGTTTCCTCCGTTCTGCGGTACGCCAGGCCTGATTTCCATTGGCTGTTCTGTCCAAGCCCTCCCGATGAACACGTCGACGCATTCCGTTCCGACACAGCCAGTTGGCTCCCCATGAACACGACGATGGCGCAATTTCTCCATTCTGACCCAGCCATGTACATGAACCCTGGTTGTACGTATGCGCGAGTACGCGTTCGAGACCCCGCCCGTATGTATGTACATGGCCGTATTTACTTTCTTGCACCCTGACCGCTATACTTATGTGTACATGCGTGCCTGTACTACGACACGTGCGTGTCTACATCGAAGAATATGTACATACACGTTCATGACTAGAATGACAATGTTACGTATGCTTCGACCAGGTGGGTCCCGACTGTTAGGCACTTCCTTGCGTGCGAAGATGTAGCTGGTGGGTCCCAGCAGTCTGCGGGGAAACATTTTTTTGTGAAATACAGTGGCCCGTCCAATGGGTCCCTGCTGTGAGGTGGAGGAATAATTATTTTGCACGTAATAAGGAGTCAATTCCTTGCGGCTACCTTGGACCCAGCTATCAGCCTATGAACATACAGTACTCTTCGGATGGAACTCGTTCCTTGACCATGTTGACCTGGAGCACTAGGGCGGTGGACGACGGTGAGGCCTAGGAAGGGGACGACGCGGAGCCGGGGAAGACGCGGCAGTGGATGCCCACGCATAGAGGAGTATGAGGGTTCACTTGTTCGGCTGCGGTGTGAGGTTGCCGTCGCCGCAGAATAACAGGGGGTTTTGGTGAGTAGAGGGATGGCCTGGCTAGTGGTGCGAGTAGTAGGGGGTGGTGAGGCCTCCGCGGTATCACAGTCGACAACAGGAGGCAGGAGCACGTGGCACAATCGGCGCTGGTTTTGGCGGCTGGAGCAAGAAGACCAGAGGTTGAAGAAGCACTACGGCCGTTGGATGGACATTGTATGGTCACTAGAGCTAGAAACGTTCATATTGACTAAGTTGACAAAGCCCTCTGTCCCCGTCAACTTAGTTGGCCCACAAGTCAGCCTCCCACTATGGTGGGTCCCAGCTAGCAGGGGGGGGGGTATTCATTTTTTTGTGCATTATAAGGAGGCACTTCATTGCGTGCGAAGATATAGCTGGTGGGTCCGACCTGTCAGCGAGGGGAACGGATTTTTCGCGAAATACAGAGGCCCTTTCGATGGGTCCCAGCTGTCAGGTGAAGGAATCATTATTTTGCGCGTAATAAGGAGGCATTTCCTTGCCTTAGCCCATCGACCCAGCTGTCAGCCTCTCCACGCACAGTCTACTTATAATGGTGTCGTTCGTTGACCACGTTGATCATGCCGCGCCGAGCGCATCCAAGGTGGTGGACGACGGTGAGGCCTTGGACAACAATGAACCGGGGATGGGAAGATGCAGGAGTAGAGTCATAGACGAAGAGGTGTACGAGGGTTAACTGGTTCTGGTGCAGTGTGGTTCGGCAGTCGGTGGAGAAGAACACGAGGTGTGGAGGGGTGGAGGGATGGCCTGGCCAACGATGGAGTAGCGCTTCACAGCGAAGCGTGCTAAGCAGAGCTGCTAGCAACAGGAGGGGGAGGTGGTCCCGGCGGTGCTGGAGGAAGAAGACGAGAGATTGAATATGGATGCCGATAGTTGGATGTAAATCCAATGGCTAACGATGTCAGAATCATTTGTTGACTAATTTGACAACGGCTTCGACCTATTGGCCCACATTTCATCCTCCAAAATGTGTCACGTATTCAGCCCATTTTTTCAGAATTTACAGTTTTTTTTGCGAGGTAGAATTTATAGTCAATTTGATCTTTTTTTGAATTACATTCCATTAGCTGGGCTGGGTTAACAAATAATGTAGTGTCCAGGCGGCCCATTAATTTTTTTCCTAAAAAATTACAGGCCATTTGCACTTTCTTGAAATACACGATTTTGCTGGGCTGATTCTAATTATAATGTTGGGTTGGGCCAGCAATGTTATCAAAAAATAAACAAAGGCTGAGCATTTTGTTATAAATATATTTAAATAATAAGTGATTTATCATTACATTCGTCCTTAAATCTTACCAAGCTTTTATACACAATCTAGGATTTTCGTGCCAAAAAAATCCAGGATTTTATTGTTAAGAAATTATTTTTATAAGTTAATAAGATGTGGGATATTGTTTTCTTACATTTGTAAGTATTTGTTAAATATATGATGACAAAAAAAATATAATAACATATAAAATAATTTAAATACATATAATATAGTTAGAAGGGAAACATAAGTTGGACGAGGCGTTCCTATTCTTATAGATAAAAATAGAACAAACCTCTGCGTTTTCTTCCAAAAACTACATAGATTGGGCTGTCGATGTTTCAGAAAAATAAAACCTTGGATGGGAGGTCCATGGGCCGGTCAATACATGACGGATCTCAAGAAAATACAAACTGGCATATCATGGGCTGCGCATGTTAAAAAACAATGCCTAGACAGGGCAGCCCAAAACCCAGCTGATACTTGCTGCCCCAGTGATAATAAATGATACCTACCAGCTCCCCGGCTTAACTGTGAATTTATCTCCTATAGTAACTACGTTGAAGCACCTAAAAAAATGTAACTATGTTGACAAACCCATGGGCCCCAACGTCAGTATAGCATTAGGAGGAAGTATTTTTTGATGAGGCACTTGCTTGCGTACGGCCATATATAGTGGGTCCCGACTGTCCGCCTCTCCACGTACAGTCCTCTCCAGATTCCTCTCATTTGTTCAGCATGTTCACAATGGCAGATAGTCGCGTCGCGGTGAGTGCACAAAGGCACAGGAGGGGATCCGACCACCTGAAGAAGTGCCTTATTAGTAACGAAGCTACTGAACTAGCCTAGTGGCCAAGTGACACTACCCGACAGCTGTTCCGCCCGGGTTCGATTCCACCTGTGGAGGGAAAATATCTCCAAAATTTTTGCCTCTGCCTTTATTGACATGTGGGTCCCCATTGTCATCTATGCACACCACATCTAACACTTGCCAAAACTTCGTCCCTCATTTTCTCTGTGTTTCGCGCACTCGACATTGTGTGAGCATTTTGAAAATAGCATATCTTTTTGACTGTGCATCATATGAAGATGTGCTATGCATGAATGTTGATCAGCATGATGTTAACTGGCTGGTAGTTCCATTTTCGACCATGAATAAAACATCCAACATGATGTTAACCCTGTTTGAAATCCACATGTGCAGGGAAAATATCTCCAATTTTTTTGCCTCTACCTTTATTGACATGTGGGTCCCCATTGTCATCTACACACACCACGTCTAACACTTGCCAAAACTTTGTCCCTCGTTTTCTCTGTGTTTCGCACACTCAGCATTGTGTGGGCATTTTGAAAATAGCATATCTTTTTTACTATGCATCATATGAAGATGTGCTATGGATGAATGTTGATCAGCATGATGTTAACTGGCTAGAAAATATCTCCAAATTTTTTACCTCTGCCTTTATTGACATGTGGGTCCCCATTATCATATACACACACCACATCCAACACTTGCCAAAACTTTGTCCCTCGTTTTCTCTGTGTTTCGCACACTCGACATTGTGTGGGCATTTTGAAAATAGCATATCTTTTTGACTGTGCATCATATGAAGATGTGCTATGCATGAATGTTGATCAGCATGATATTAACTGGCTGGTAGTTCCATTTTTGACCATGAATAAAACTTCCAACATGATGTTAACCCTGTTTGAAAAGGCCGTGTTAATATAAATGCTCTGCCTCTAAAAGTTGCAGTTTCTTATCTAAAACTGAACTTGCAGTTTCTTATCTGAAACTGAAACTTGCAGTTTCTTCTCTGAGAATCACATTGTCTGCACTTTTGTACTCCTATGAAATTACATTTTTGAAGTGCTAAAAATAGATCTCTAGAAATCATAAAATACTTCATATGCTCAATACTGCAAATCCAAAATTCAAAAGACATTCATATCTGAAAGTACTCTCAAAATACACAACACAAAACACAGTTCAGAACCTGCAAATATGGACAACCCTAAGCTCCTCCTGCCAATTCACACAACCAGCCCGACTATTGGGATGTGGGGCAGTCCCCTCCTATTCCTCGGCGGCAGACAGCCGCTCCGCGAGATGATGTGAACGGCGAGGGAGAGGATGGCGGGGAAGCGTCGTCGGGCCAACTGCTTTTCTCCTCTTGCAGCTGGGTTCGGTCAACGAAGACTCCACCGCCTTGCTCTGGCATGACACCCTCACATACAGCACCCTGTAGATGCTCGATCCTTCAATCTCTGGTGGATGCTCCATCTGGGATTGATACTCCCACCACCACTCCCTCACGATCGGATTCGGTGAACCTGTTTGCTCCATGGCCCAGAGGAGCAGCTATATGTACTCCCACGTGACTCCCTCAGGGAGTATCGCCGCCTTTTTGCTCTATTGCAGATATTTGGCCATGGATGTCGCTGTCGCGCTAGTTGGTCCTTGTTGTCAAAGCAAGACTGTATCTCCAACATCCTATCTAGCTTCACAGGGTCGTCGTCTGCGATCCTCACATATCAGTTGTACTCCTCCATCGATCTACTTCTCCACAATACCTTCACTCGCCAGCGGTGGTTTTTGAATGGAAGAGGAGAGAAGCAGCGCTGGTTTTGGATTAGAACGGGAGAGGAGCGATGCTGGTTTGGATTGGAATGGGAGAGGTGGGGCGGTGGTTTTGAAATAGAAGAGGAGAGGAGCGGCGCTAGATTTAGATTGGAACAGGAGAGGAGCGACGGTGGTTTAAGAGGAGAAGAGCGGAAGAGCGGCGCTGGTCTTGGAAGTATTTTTTTGTTTTGCGTATTTTGGGTCAAAGTTTGACCACGTATTGTATTTGACAAGCAAAATGTGAATGCATGTCACCAAAAATTGTGTCGTTTGGTTCGTATCTGAATGTACTTTCAAATTATATTATTTTTGCAATGTATAACATATATTTTATTTGTGAAAACCATGGTCAATTATGACCCAGAATAAAAGGGAGACTAGTTAATGTGGGGTCGCTTTCTTAATTGAAAGGTAAATTGATTTTGATTTTGATCCACTCATAGTCCAATCCTAAATCGCTGCTGCATGCTCCTCTCCCTCTTCTCCATTGCAAAACCACCTCCTCTCCTCTCCATCATCTCCATTCCAAAACCACTGTCTCACCTCTCCCTGTTTTCCATTGCGGTAGTACTAGAGAAGTGTTGTACTAAGTCTTCATGCACGTGCCCCGGAGGCGTAGTTGTCATCATTTTGATCTGAAGCACCGGATTATAACATATAACAGCAAAAATGCCAGATGACAAGAAATCATAACCTCACTGCCCAAAGGAGATAACATGAATCCTGATGGACAAACTAGACGAGGATCAAAGCTCAAATTAAAGATAAACTCGTTGAAAAGGGGTCCATCGATAGATGTCCTAATTAACATAGTCGGCTTGACCTAGATGGTAGCCGAGTAGTCTTCGTGCATTTCCCCCCAATGACTAGCCCAACTCAGTTGTCTTTGTTTAACCCTCGCAGTGATCCGAAGCACATGACACCTAATTTTGCAAGATACCAAGAAACCTTTTTTTAGATTTCTGACCATAACTACAACCCTGTACAACACAGCCTGCACGATATGTAGATGATAGACAATCTAGGCGTGTCTGCTGGAGTATGGTCACATGCATGGACGAACTGATCTTCTGTGTCTTGCATGGATCGTCCAGGCACCGACATAGTACAACACTTCTCTAGTACTATCGCTCGTCTCTCTCTTCTATTAAGTCACCTGAGTTGCGGGGCCGGGGAGTGTGCATATGGCCGGTTCTCAATTGTGGTCCCACATGTGTGTGCAAACGCAATATGACGTGCGTTCCATTCGGAGAGCAGCGTGCCAGACCGACCGACCATTTGGGGTGCGACGTGAACGCGACGAGCGTGCTGTATACTCCGTACATGTGTACTGCCGTTTTCTTGAGGCTTTGCTCCATGGCTCAATCCATAGTATATTGTACTATTTAAAAGTCGAGGGCGGGGCTTTTCCTGCGCGGTAGGCTGGGTAGTTCCACCTAGTCGGTTTGAAAGAGACGCGAGAAGATGAGGGAGTAGGCTGTTGTAAACATAGGGCTATGTGATTTGACAGCGAGTTATTGCTGGATAGCTAGGGCCCCATGATTTGACTTGCCATTATCATTTTAACTGCGGCTCTATTCCTGACCACCTCCATACAGGTGCCTCTCCTAATGCTCCACCGTCTAAAGGCTGGATCTTGCATGAGAGCCCACTTCTCCACTTTTTCCTTGCCTATTTCCTCCACATAAGCAAAAATTCCATGTAAAGCGGGCTTGTAACCCACTATTGTACTTACTTGCCTAAGCTTGCCACATAGGCATAAAGTCTGATGTGGCAAGTTAATTGAGAAGAGAGAGACTAGTTTGGTGACTCAAGGAAGAAACGGTGCTAAGAGCGTGTACCTAGGTGAAAATAAAATTTTGAGTCTATAGGTAATTAAATGAAGCAAACTTAGCAACAAAAAACTAAGCACCTATGCATTGGCGACTTGATTGCTAAGCCATTTAATGGCCTTAGCACCTCATCTAAGCACCATTTTATTCGAAGAGGTCACTCCTTGGCAAATGCAATAAATACTACGAAGAAACAGATAGAGAGAAGTAAAAAAATACATTTATAGCCAACCTTATAGCTAACCTTGTTGTAGTATGAGTGACTAAGTGATGACTATGTATGACATGCCAACATCAGATAGCCTAATGCACCATGTTAAATCTCCAAGGGCGCGACCGCGCGAGCAAGGCGGCGGTCGTGGTAGGCACGACCATCATACGGGCTGCTGGCAGCCCTTAGATCTGAGATCGAATGGTCACATGCTAAGTTGCTGAAAATTTGTAGAATAACCCTCCAGGATAGGATATTCACCCATAGGTCTAGAATCACGCCATGCAACCATTCGATCTCAGATCCAAGGGCTCTCGGAAGCCCGTATCATGGGAGAATGGAAAGCCATTACCCTGCCGTTTGCACGCTGGTAGTTCGCTCCTACTCGTCCCGGGACGTCCTTTAACATTACGGCAGTTTCCTCCTAGTCATCCCGTCCTTTCACATTACGGCAGTTCCACTAATCCTAACCCTCCTCCCGAATCCATGGTGTCCCAACTCTCGACGATCAACGGTCAGTACAAGGTTAGAACCATCACCGGCGATGAGTTCGACGTCATCTACACCCGTTCTTCTGCGACGGTGAAAGGATGCCTTGTTTGCTTCAGACGCATGTTCAAAAACTCAAATGATGAGCGGGTCGATGGGCTAGAGGTTGAGTACACCACAGTCCTGGGACGAGAGAAGGATCTAAAGGAGGAAGAGAAGAAGAAGCCCGCCGTGATCCAGGTTTGCGTGCATGACTTATGCTTGGTCTACCACATATGCCATGCCGACGTTGAATGCCAGGATTTTAAGAACTTCCTCAAGAGCGACCTAGTCCAATTTGTTACTGTATACTTTACGAACGACGAAAGAGTCTTGGGTCGGATAGGCCTCATTGTAGGCAACCCCTTCGACCTCCAAAAGAATTGGCTCCTGCCCTCCAGTGGTCAGCCTTTAATGCTAACCCTGGCAGAAGCCATGGTTCATCCTTCGTACGGTAAACTGGAGAAACCTCCATACACGTTTCATCGTCACGCATGGCAGTGGAATGTACTTGATATAGACCACATCCACTATGCTGCAATGGATGGCTACCTTTGTTTCAATATCTACAAGGGTTGCATGAAGAGCAAGAGCCAAGTGTGCAGTTCAAGCAAAGAAGTAACAGCCAAGAGGAAGAGGGACAAGGACAAAGTCGAGGACGTGGACGAGGACTCTGAGTAAGGTGGCAGTGTTGTTGCTCATGGTGGTTCTAATGCAGTGTCTACCGGATTAGTTGCATAGTTTAATTTCAGGTGTGCTTAGTTTAATTTGAGGGGTGTGTTGTGCTGAGCCCCCACCAGAACTATGTTATGTTTCTTCTTGTTACTTTAACTTTTCGTTATGTACATACTAGTATTTCTTACATTTCATCTTTTAGTTGGTATAGTACTACCACTTGTTTCTTCACATTATATACGTACAATATATATGGCCAACATCATATAGCCAGAAGTTTAGTTGTCAAAGAATTTCACGGTGCTTAGTTTTGTCAAAGAATTCCAGGGTGCTTAGTTTTATTTGAGGGGTGGGTTGTGCTGGACACCATTATTGTGACTCAAATCTCTTTTGCCATGTTATAATGACATAAATACCGATGGACTAACATGCCAGCTCTCCCTCTATCTCACTACAGTAAAATAAAGTGTGGGGCCTACTTGATCCCAACAGTGTTCTTATTTTCCTGTAAAATTATTCGCTTGGTTACTCCTGACAAGCAGGGCCACACTTATCATTGTGAGAATCGGCTTATTTTTGTCATGTAACATGGTCAAAGGGTTTGACGTGAAACTAACAATGTCTAATGTCATTTTTGAGCAAACATCTAACTTAACGATGGCATTTTTGAGATATCTAATTGCATTTTTGAGCAGGCATCTCATGGATTGATGGCATTTTTGAGTAGTTGTAACTTCTAATGGCAAAACTAAGTAGTGATACACAACTAGTGGCATAAATAATAAGAACCCAAGAATTAAATAGGTGTGCTAATTTCTTTAATAGAATTTAGCACCCCATTTAAGCATCTACTAGCTTTTTTAGTAGGGACATTTACATCTATGCCCCTAACTCGAACCCACTACTCAGATTTGCCCCTAATTTGGAAGCATGCTCAAATTTGCCCCTCCGCCGTTAAGTCACTACTCAGAAATGCCCTTCCGTATAGTACTGTAGCACTTTCCATCCAATACTGTAGCACTTTCCGTCTGCTACAATACACATGGGCCTTTGACGGTCAAAGGCCTTTGACTGGACAGAAGGGCATTTCTGAGTAGTGACTTAACGACAGAGGGGCAAATTTGAGCATGCTTTGAAATTAGGGGCAAATCTGAGTAGGTGGTTTGAGTTAGGGGCAGAAATGCAAATGGCCCTTTTTAGTACTATATGCATAATTTGGCGACGAGCCCTCTCTATATGTACCAACTTTTTTTTAATTTCAAGTTTTGCTCCATGGAGCAATCCATTGATACTACTAATGTACAAAAGTATACATTTTCTAAAAGGCTAGAGGTCGGGGCAGTCTAGCTTGGTCGGTTTCATGAGAGGCGAGGGCCTTTGTGATTTGACGACTCATTACTGCTAGAAGGCGGGGCCTTGTGATTTGACTACTCGTATAAATGTGCCGATGACCTGAGGAGGAGCAAAGAACCGTGTGGTATACTCAAGTTTTCCACTGGAGTAGTCACTGCTAGGGAAAACGCTATACACAGAGGTATAGCAGTAGCGTTGGTCAAAACTCGGCGCTAGCGCTACTTAGTAGTAGCACTTGTTGCAAAACCACGCTACAACCATTATTTTAGCAGTAGCGCGTCTTCACAGAAAAGCGCTACTACTAAAATTCTCTCACTAGTGCCGGTAGGCTAGGATAGTAGCAGCGCTTCTCCCAGAAGCACGCTACTGAAAAAAACATTATAGCAGCGCGTTTCTTCTGTACAGCGCTACTGCTATGTAAAAGAAAATAAATAGAAAAATAAGTAGAAAAGTAAATGATAATGAAAGAAATAGAAAAAGGAGAAATGAAAAAAAGAAAATGTAAAGAAAACAAAAGAAAAAGAAAAAGAAAACAGAAAGGGTTAGCTGCAGCGCGTTTCTCTGGAACACGCTATAGCTATCTTAGCTATAGCGCGTTTCAGCAAAACACGCTACTGCTAGTTTGACTCAAATCCTGGCGGCCCTGGCTCAAAATTTCGCTAAGTCCTTTCCCCCCCTCTCTACTCCCCCTTGTCCCCCAACTGCTCCATCGCTGCCGTTGCCCTGCCGCGCACCTTCGACCACACCGCCACAGCTCGAGGCCGCCTTCGACCACACAGCCGCCGCCCGAGGCCGCCCCCTCGACCTGACAGCCGCCGCCCGAGGCTGTCATCGACCCCACCGTCGCCTCCCTCGAGCTCGCCGCCGCCGCCCTCGACCTCACCGCCGCTGCCCGAGCCAGAGCCTGCCCTCGCCGCTGACCGTAAGGCTATGCCTCTCCTGTCCCTACCCTCCTATTTCTCTCTGCTAGGGCAATTATATATATGTGTTGATACTGGGTTGATGTTCATATGAACCCTAGGTGTTCATATGAACCCTAGATTTTTTTGGGTAGTAGGCATTTTATAGCATTTAGGAAAAATGATTTGCAATTTTTTTAGGAAATTAGCTAGGGCAATTTTTATGAAAATTCCTAAACAGTAATTCCATTTAGCTTTAAACTAATAGAGGGTATATAAATAATAGTAGCATTTAGATTTAATTAACAGAGGGTATAAACAAAAAACACTTAGCTATAAAAAAATATTTTGACTACGGACCTGAATTTGTTCCAAATTTCATTCAAATGAAATTTGAATTATTTGGACTATGGACCTGAATATTTTTGAAGAAATTGGGTGTAGGTACTAAGGTCTTGCTGTGGAAATTCTGGTGAGGTCAAAAGGGTTAGAGAAAATGTAGTTCCTAGACTTTTAGCTTTAGACAAAAAACAATAGTATTTAGCTATAAATAAAAAACAGTAGCTATGGCATTTAGGTATAAACAAAAAACAGAATTGTTTTCTTTTCAAAAACTTGGTCAAACAGAACAGTAGCTATATGTCATTGATGTTCATTTGCATATTCCATTATTGTTGATTATATCTTTTCATTGAAGTGGCCATGTTATATGCAAATTCCTCAATAGTTTTTGCTCATGTTATATCTTTTCATTGAAGTTGTTCGATTGTGCCCAAGTGGCTTTGTTGTTTCAAGGGAATGATGCTGAGTGGCCTATGTTTTGCCGGAATGTTGATTCATTTCTGTTCCGGCAAATTTCAGGTTCTCGATTTGTCCACTTTTTAGCAAAGGTCATGCCGAAATTTTCCGTGAATTTCGGCATGACTTGTGCTACAAACTAGGACATATCGAGAGCCCGGGATTTGCCACACTAGGAAGGAGTCAACATTCCTGCAAGACAATAGTCCTTTTTTATGTCATTATTATTTTATTAGGTCTAGAATTAATTGACTAGATTTAATCATAGGAAACATGGCTAGCAACGATGAGGGACAGGGTTCTGGTGATTGCGACGACGTCTACCGGGCGGCAGACGAATATTTTAGCCTTACCAACGATCAACCGATGTTGTTGCTGGGCCCACCGGTGGCATCGGGGACTAAGACCGACCACCATTTAGCTTTATTTGTGATGTAATTAAACCGTCCTCCTCCTCGACTAGAGAAGATCACTCTAGTTAGGGCATTTTGGGTACGACGAACTTTGTTATTTATGCTGATGATATGTTGTTTCTATTTTTGTCAAGTCTGTCTCTTTCTGTTGCTCAACTATATATGTTGCATATCATCGACTCATGTGACGATGCAGGTGCATAGATCATCGATGGCGAAGAAGTGCGACGCCAGGAGTATATATACGATGAGTGGCCGGAGTGTCAGGCCCAGGTGTTGCCGGTTTCTAGTTTCCGAGTGACAGGCAGTAGTTAGTTTAGGTTCACGCTAATGCGAGAGAGGGATACGAACTCATGTACTCAAAGTGATAGCTCTTCTCGCGTATACCATTGTTTAGATGGATGACGATGTATTTGCAAGTAATCAAGGACTTGTATCGCTATTTTCGAGATGATGACGAGAGACCACTTTGTGTTGGATGATGATTATGATGAGACTATTTGTATGTATATGCTATGATTACATTCGTGGTCTCGCAGGCATTCGTATGTGTATCATGATGACATTTCTATGTGCTAAAGATTCTTCTATAAAGCCTGTTCAAATACAAAACAAATATGCCCAAAAAAACAAACAACTTGTTAAATTAGCAGTAGCAAGTGTATAGAAGTTAGCAGCAGCGCCGCTATAGCAGTAGCGCGTTGCTGCAAAGGGCGCTAGAGCTACTAGCAGTAGCGTGCTCCCAGTAACCGCGTTGCTGCTACACTTGTGTAGCAGTAGCGCCGGTGACCACGCCCTACTGCCATATGTTAGCTGTAGCGCCTTATTAGTCGCGCCCCATCCCGCGCTACTGATACACCTAAAACCCGCGCTGCTGCTAGCCTTTTCCCTCGTAGTGAGTACTACGACGGAGGAGCACGAAACACGGCATCCCAATGCCATATGGCGATAAAAATGATCTAATTTGCAAGTCATCTCATTGTTAGCATTGTTCTATTCATGCCTCGCAGAGAACATGACACGTGCGGTGAAACACCCGAAGCAAAATATGAAACACAGGAGCAAAATAAGAAGGAAGATTATCACCCCAAATGATCTAATTCGCCGCGGAGTCGTAACTACTTGTTCATCGTCTCCACGACCTCCATCTCCTTGCGCGTCTCCTCCGCCATCTTCTTCATTCTGTCCCATGACGCGGGATTTCTCGACGCGAGCCTTCATCATCTATTCCACGGCCGCATTATGTACCTTGACAGCAGCCGGGTGCTTGATGCGGAGCTTCACCAACTCCTCCTTCTGTTCCATGACGAGGGCCTGCAACATCTTCATCGAGGAACTACAATTCTCATGCATCTTCTTCCAGCCAGCGTTCTTCTCCTTCAATAGGTTGAGTTCGTGGCAGAGCTTCGCCATGTCCTCCTGAAGTTGCAGGATTTCACCAGTCGCCTTCTTCTCCGAGGCAATGCTCTTCTTCAGCAGCATCACCAAGCCGGTGGTCAACTCCCCCTGCTTATTGAGCTCAGCGGGCATGTCGTCGAGGCTCTCCTTCAGCAGCTCCACCAAGCCGTGGATGAACTCCTACTTATTGAGGTGCTTATTGAGCTAATTGGGCATGCCATCGAGGGATAACGACTCCAGCGCCGCCGACTCGGCATGTTCGCCTCCGCGGCTAGGGCGCTCCTGGGAGCCATCGCCTGCCCGTGAGAGATCTTTCGAGGTCTCTGCGTGGTGGCGAGCCCTCTTTTTTTTCCGCAGCCTTGGTTGCCGCTCCCATGTTACGAGTAGTTATAGACCTAGACCTCTGCTCACCGGCCATGGCAAGGACGAATGAAAAAGAAGCACTTATGAGGAGGAAAGGTAGAGTAATTTTCGGTTAGGTAGTTCCCCTTTTTATAACCTAAGTACTAGCACTAGTACTAATACCTGCATAGTGGGAACACGTTCAGGTTTGGTACGTACTAGTAGGTGTGAGCAGGCTTGCACTTAATTGTAGCACTAGTACTTTCGAATGTGATGGGAACAAGGTAAAGATTAATTGATGGTTTTGGTTTCGAGGCCCGAAACGGCTCCCGATGAGTTTAGTGGAACATAAATTTCAAGTAGTAGACTACACTACTCAAATGCGTAAATATTATGTTACTGTCAAAAATTGGCACAAAATACGAAGGAGACCAATGGAAGTACTACTAGCAACCAATGATTTAACCACTCGCATGCACGCAGTGGAGTAGTAATGTCTTTCTTCCGCCCTCACGTTCACTCAATTTGCATGCGCTGTATTAATTGACCATCAATGAAGTGAAGGACTTTACACATGTCAAGTTATCACATGGGGTGGATCTTGGTACAAAATTGTGTCCGCCCGTGTACCCGCATGTGCGTGCGAGGGAATGAGTGCGTGCGTGGCGTGCGTTCACATCTTCGCTTTGTGCATGTACCGCCAGTATGGCTCAAGGAGGACGAGTACATTCTTCTTGAACCAGCAGCACCTCACTGTGATCAATCCACCCAAGGAGGTCAGGACAATGCCTCCACATGTGCCACGCGGCTTCATGAACTGTAAGAGAGACACTGTGTAGTGTGCCATTGGAATTCTAATTTACGTGTTTTGCACATACTCGAAGTACTAGTAAGGTACACGTGCATTGCACGCATCAGATTTTGCAACCAAATTATGAATAAATACCACACTATAGCATGTAAGCTCTGAGTCATATATGCCTGATGTAGACCTTCGTTTAATCCTTATAGTTCATCTCATTCAAAATCAATTAGTTTTTATAAAAAAGCTAGGGCCTCTTGGATTCGCAGGATTTCCAAAACACAGGAATAGGAAAAACATGGGATTATAGTGTAATGTCGTCTTGAATCCTACAGGATTGTACGAGTGTTTGATTGTGCATAGAAAAAACGCAGAATTCTTTCAAAGAGGTTTGAGTGGATGGGATGTTTCCTATGCAATCTAGTGCAAATGAATCATATGGAAAAATTCCTATGGTTTACAATCCTACGAATCAAACAACCAAGATAGGAAAAATTCCTAAGGATTAAAATCCTCCAAAATTCCTTTGAGAATCCTTTGAATCAAAGAAGACCTTAATCTATTTTATGATTCATGGAATTGTGCATTGTAAAGCATAAAGTAAAAACAAATAATGGCGATTCAACTAGGAAAAAAGTTTGGGTAGTTATGATACAGAAGATTCTATAACAAAGGAGAACCACTATTGTTTTGAGGTTTGTGCATTATGCTTAAGTTCAACCATGGAGTCTGCTAGATTGTACATGTGGCAAAATTCGATGGGGGGCTAGAAGATGGTGCGAGGGGCCGAGTGGAGGGAGACTATGAAGGAGTGCACAAGTGCGAGATTGATATTTAGAGATAGGAGGCGAGAACGTGCGCTGTTGTGCGCAGTGGCGGAGCCATGAAAAATAAATGAGCTAGGGGGCCAAGCATTGCTAAACCTTTACGAGGAGGGCCAATTCATGAACTTAAACCATTTTTACCAGCAATTGTCTAATGATCACATTCATATTAGCCTCGATATATAGTGATGTTAGGGGGGCAGGGCCCTTGCTGCCCCCTGTCTTCGCCATTGTGCGCGCGTCTGAGAGATGAAGCGGAAGGAATGGATGATGAAATGGGGACGTTGGATATATAATTAATGTGGGTGTATTAGCTATATATGTAGGGGTTGTTTGGTTCTAGGCCTAGGAGTGCCACACTTTGCCATACAATGTTGCCAAAGTTGCCTAAGGCTAGTTCTTCAAAATGAGAGCCACAAGTTGGCAAGCCTAAGGGAATCTTGCCACACTTGTTGTGTGTATGTGATGTGGGACCATAGTGTGGATTGGCTAAGATGTGGATTGAACCAAACACACACCTAAGTTGGTCAAATTTGCCTAACCTTAGGTGTGGCAAGCTTTGGCAAAATTAGTCTCAAACCAAACAACCCCGTAATCCTATACAGAGAGGTATAGATTGATCGATGTGGATGTCGGAAAGAGGGTGAGACCTCACTAGATATATAGATTGATCTGTTTGTGTGGAAAACTATGAAAGACCTAGCTATATATACACACACATAGAGGAACATCGATCGTTGTACATGCACGCGTGAGATATAAAGAATGCCCGATATGATGGAGAGGGGGACACCACTACGGAAAAGCTTATACACAGATGCTTACTAGTAGCGAGGATTAAAAACCCTCACTACTGCTACTTACTAGTAGCACAGGTTTTTAAACCTCGCTACTACTAAGTTGATAGTAGTAGCGTGGGTTTTTAACCCTCGCTACTACTAAGCGGTCTCTACCGTGCCCCCGGGACATGCCATAGTAGTAGCGCGGCTTTTAACCCTCGCTACTACTAAGTTGATAGCAGTAGTGTGGGTTTGTAACCCTCGCTACTACTAAGTGGTCTCTACCGTGCCCCTGGACCATGCCATAGTAGTAGCAATGGTTATAAACCCGTGCTACTACTAAGTTTTTACCCCTCGCTACTACTAATCAGTCTCAACCGTGCCCCTCGGGGACATGCCATAGTAGTAGCGAGGGGTAAAAACCCGCGCTACTACTAAATACTGGGTTTCAAACTCTACCCCCCCCTGTGGATCGCCTTTTCAGTTTAAAAAAAAATAAAATGATGAAAATGTCAAAAAAATAAAATAAAATAAGTTTCCCATGTGATATGTGGTCAAGTTGTTGGGAAAATTTGCAAATATGAATTTCGACTTTATTTGCAAAATCTCTCGAGAATTTGTAAAAATGGGCATAACTTTTGCATACTAACTCGGATGAAAAAGTTTTTTATATGAAAAATCATCTACTCAAAAAGTTACATCCAAATTTACGGGGCTTTCATCCAAAGTTACATCCAAATTTTTTTTTGCATACTAACCCCGTTAAACATTTTAAAAATACTCAAAAACCTAACAGAAAAAAGTTACGGGGCTTTTAAGATGTGGAGGCAAAAAAAATCATCAAATTTCAGTTTTTTTTATTTTTGTTAAATCTGGTCAAAATATGGTCAAACTAATTATTCAAGAATATTAGTGTTACTAAATAATTATTTCAGTTTTTTTGAATTTTGGTCAAATCTGGTCAAACTATGGTCAAACTGTGGTCAAACAATGGTCAAACTAATTATTCAAGAAATATTAGTGTTACTAAATATTAGTGTTATTTTTTAGAACAATAGTTTCAAACTCAAACAGTGAAATGTGTGACTTCATGCTCAAGCTAAATTCCTGAGGTTAATAGGATTGACATCTTACTATTGTCAGGGAAACAACAAGTGCAGACTTGGAAACGAGGGAGAATAGAACCCGCAAGTTAAGCGTGCTCAGGCTGGAGTAGTGAGAGGATGGGTGACCGTCCGGGAAGTTAGATGATTTGGAATGATGAGGGGTGATTAGAGATTAAATTGAGCAGCGATGAGGGGTGATTAAAGATAGGAGGTTAAAATAATTCAGAAATTTGAAAATTAGGGAAAAATCGATTTTTTTTGAAAAAATTCAAAAAAAAAAAAATCAGAGATTAGAGATTAGTAGTAGCGCGGGTTTTTACCCATGCTACTACTAACGAACGTAGTAGTAGCATGGGTGGCACCCGCGCTACTGCTATACGTTAGCTGTAGCGCCTTATTAGTAGTGCCGGCCCCCGCACTACTAATAGGCCCAAAACCGCGCTGCTGCTAGGCTTTCACTACTAGGGAAAAGTCTATACACAGAAAGTTACTAGCCCTCGCTACTGCTACTTACCAGTAGCGCAGTTTTTTAAACCTCGCTACTACTAAGTTGATAGCAGCAGCGTGGGTTTTAACCCTCGCTACTACTAAGCGGTCTCTACCGTGCCTCCCGGGACATGCCATAGTAGTAGCGCGAGTTTTTAAAACCTCGCTACTACTAAGTTTGATAGCAGTAGCGTTGGTTTTTAGCCCTCGCTACTACAAAGTGGTGCCATAGTAGTAGCGAGGGGGTAAAAAACCGCGCTACTACTAAAGGTCCCATTTTCAAACTCTACCACCCCCCTCCCCCCCGGAGATCGCCTTTTCAGTTTTAAAAAAAATAAAAGAAAATGATGAAAATGTCAAAAAAATAAAAGAAAATAAGTTTCCCATGTGATATATGGTCTAGTTGTTGGGAAAATTTGCAAATATGAATTTCGACTTTATTTGCAGAATCTCTCGAGAATTTGTAAAAATGGGCATAACTTTTGCATACTAACTCGGGTTAAAAAGTTTTTTATATGAAAAATCATCTACTCGAAAAGTTACATCCAAATTTAATCAGGGGAACCCCGTTAAAATTTTTCAAAATCCTCAAAAACCTAACAGAAAAAAAGTTACGGGGCTTTTAAGATCTAGAGTGGAAAAAATTGAAAAAATTTCAAACTTTGGTCAAACAATGGTCAAACTAATTATTCTAGAATATTAGTGTTACTAAATAATTATTTTAGTTTTTTTGAATTTTGGTTAAATCTGGTCAAACTATGGCCAAACTGTGGTCAAACTATGGTCAAACTAATTATTAAAGAAATATTAGTGTTACTAATTTTTTAGAACAATAGTTTCAAACTCAAATAATGAAATGTGTGACTTCATGCTCAAGCTAAATTCCTGAGTTTAATAGGATTGACATCTTACTATTGTCAGGAAAACAACAAGTGCAGACTTGGAAACAAGGGAGAATAGAACCCGAAAGTTAAGCGTGCTCAGGCTGGAGTAGTGAGAGGATGGGTGACCGTCCGGGAAGTTAGATGATTTGGAATGATGAGGGGTGATTAGAGATTAAATTGAGCAGCGATGAGGGGTGATTAGAGATTTGAGGTTAAAATAATTCAGAAATTTGAAAAATAGGGGGAAAAATCGAAATATTTTTTCGAAAAAAATCAAAAAAAAACCCGCGTTGGTAGTAGTAGCGCGGGTTTTTACCCACGCTACTACTAAAGGACGTAGTAGTAGCGCGGGTGGCACCCGCGCTACTGCTATAAGTTAGCTGTAGCGCCTTATTAGTAGCGTCTGTCCCCGCGCTGCTAATAGGCCCAAAACCCGCGCTGCTGCTAGGCTTTTCCGTAGTAGTGTTTCCCTAGTAGTGGGATGTGTGTGTGTGTGTGTGTGTGCCTTCATGGGAGACCGACCTGAAGAAAAAGATTGCATGTGTGCAATGGATAATGCCGACTGGTAGTGTGTGTGCATGCATGCACGAGAGAAAGTTAGTGGTACAATTATAAAGAGAAGACGACTGTGTGGGTGTAAAATTCTAGGTGAGGTCATAATCAATGTAAAGTTGAATTCAAATATTTGAATAAGAGATCATGATGTTTAAAACCCATGCATGCATGAATATAACAGAGATCTGCGCGGTGTGGTTTGGAAACGAGCATCTTGTAATGTATACACATTGAACAAGGTCAGACTGATTCGAATTTGAGATACCGATGGCAGACATTGTTTGGCCACATTGCATCCGTGCATGGACACACTATTCTAATTGGAGATGATGAGTGGCTTTTGCATCACATATCTATATCCATACCCCTATATATATATTATATTTTATATTTTTTATACTGTGTGTGGGTAACTTTAACTTTGAAAGATGGTTGTTGGATGAGGCGAATCCGATGGTGCAGAGATGGTAAATTTGAGCACTACTGGCCATTGGATATCATCTAGATTCCACCAGATTTCGCCACATGTACAATCTAGAAGACTCCATGGTTGAACTTAAGCATAATACACAAACCTCAAAACACAAGCATTTCTTCTTTGTTCTAAAATCTTCCATATCAGAATTGCCCAAATGTTTTTCGACATGATTTGCCATTATTTGTTTTTACTTTATGTCTTACAATGCACAATTCCATGAATCTTAAAATAGATTAGCTTTCTTATAAAAAATAGATGATTTTGAATGAAAAGAACTATAAGAATTAAATGAACATCTACATCATGCATATATGACTCAAAGCTTACCTTCTATAATGTGGTATTTATTCATAATTTGGTTGCCAAATCTCATGTGTGCAATGCACGTGTACCTTACTAGTCTAAATGGTGTTTGTGTGTGTGTTGTGCGTGTTGAGGTGCGAATTGTCTTTTTTTGGGTACAAGTTAAGCTTGTTCTCCTGAAATTTCAAGCCGCGCCTTGTTATGCCGAAATTTCCAGCTAGCGTCTGTGTCTATCGTGTTGTGAAACTCCCGCCTCTTCAACCCGCGCCTTGTTACCCCGAAATATTTAAGATATATCTTTCTCTCGTTGTGCTCTGACAACTCCCTCCATCTCAACCCGCGCCTTGCTATTCCAAAATTACAACGCGCGCGAAAACTCCCACCTCCTGTGAAATCCCGACACCCGAAATGCCCCTGGTACGCCTGAACCAAAAGAACCGCCTCAAATCGGTGGGGGTACTTTCATAATTTACCCCACATTTCAGACAAGCGCGTCCCTCAGCCATGGTTCTCTACTCCCATCACATCCGCCCACCCATTCGTACACCAACACCGAAAAAACCCGCGAAGCCCCAGACCCTCTTCCGTCGGCCACCCAGCCGGAGCCTCTTCCCCGACGACGTTGTCCACATCAACACCTCGACATCCCTCATCCATCGTATCGGATGAGGATCCGTCGTCGATATCGTCGTCCCGTCGGTTCAGCCACCCCGTCCTCCATCTCCAAGGAGCTGCCACGATGTTCCCCTCGTCTTTCGTGCCACCTCCATTCCCACACCTTCTTCTTCACCTGCACCACCGAAAGAGCATCATCATCACCGTTTCCTCGGATGAAGCTGCGGCCTAATCAGAGCCACCAAAGAGGTTGTACACTAATCGCCACATTTTCTTCTTGATTCAATCTCACGGTGCTACTGGCGCTTGGTCCTGAGCCAACACGGTGCGGCTCCATCCATGACGGCATCGCCAGCCGCATCCTCCACGACATTGCTCCCTCGGTGGTGACGTCCATATCAGTAGGAGCTGCTGCTGCTTTACCTCTCGCTCGCACAGCTGCTCTGCTCTTGCTCTCGTCCCCTGCCTGGTCTGCTCTTGCTATTGCTCTTGCTCGTGCTGCTGCTCTTGCTCTTGCTCTTGCTTGCGATGCTGCTCCGATTGAGCTACACTTTAGTTGACTGAATCTACTTTTTGGGTCAATCGATTTTCAGGGGGGGTGGGGGCTCACCCAAGTTAAGGAAGAACTAGCCGCAGCAGGGAGGGGGCCTCGCCGGAGAGGTGCCCCACTAACTATCTTAGGTTTCAGGGTGGGGGCGGTGGTCACCGATGGTGGTGGGGCGGTGGCGTGGGGATCGCCGAGAAAAAGCTCGGCATGGGGCGGCCTAGAGGGATGGCCGGGGCGGCGGCTGACCGGCGATGGGCAGTGTTTTCGGGGCGGGCGGGGCGGCGCACCGTCGGCCGCGGGCGGCGGGGGGCGGCTGTTTGGTCGGTGGTGGCTGGCGGCTCAGGGGGGTGGAGGTTGAAGATGAAATCCAGGCCCTTGATTTCGTATCCAACGACTGCAAAATTGACTGACCAGAGATGAAAAAATCAGTCGACTGACGTGTAGCCTCACCTCTAGTGCGTTCAATTTCGATAGTAAAATTCAGTTTCAACAGCAAAATTCAGTTTCGACAGTTAAGTTCAGTTTCGACAGTTAAATTCAGTTTCGACAGTTAAGTTCAGAGATGAGCGGCTGATGTATTTTACATCTAGCACTTTGTGGTTATGTATTTTACATCATCTATTGGAGATTCTATTAGAATTCCACTCAGGTTAACATTGTCTCTCTTGTCCTGCTTCAGGCTTGGTGTCGTACAACTCACCAGAGCTGCTCCAATGACAAAAGGCTCCATCACAGCGGAGCAGTACCTCGGGCTCCATCTCCAGACGCCTAAGATCTTCTTCCCCTCCTCCGATAGCCAAGTCAGCCAGAGCATCCTCACCGGCCAACCCAATCACACTGAGATCGACATGGCTTCGCCAAAGAGGTTGTACACTTGTTGCATCTCTTTTTTACTCTACATGTTATATATATTGTCCACTGAGCACGCGTAGTAACATGAAATACGATTATTTTATTCTACTATATGACAAGCAGTGAGGTACCAGGCAACTTAACTATTTGTGATGGTCTCTCTTGAATGCCAGCATTATTTATCTCTGCGCGTTTGAGCTGGCATTTGTCGATGGGCCTGGGGGTTGAGCTAGTAGGGCAGTGTCCTGGGTCCAAAGTAATAGAAGTAGCACAAAAACATTTTTTTAGTGTAGGCTTTTCCTTGCTCAAGCCTGCCTACTAGTATCGCCAGTGCTTGAAAGGAAAAGTGAATGAAAAACATAGGAATTGGAAAGTTTCCTATGGTACTACTTTTCATGAATTTGGTGCAAAGGAATGGAGCAAAGGAAAACTGTAGGATTTGTTCCTTTAGTGTCTGCTTGAAAGAAAAACCATAGGAATTCTAATTTCCACTTGTCTTCCTTTTCATATTCCTATTCATGAAGCACGATACTAAGAGATAGTAGCGTAATAGCATTATAACTGTACATTTTCTTGTGGTTTGACTTAATCACACCATGCTTCTTTGCATCTTGTGATCTTCCAATTCTTGTGAATCAAACACCCAGATTGGCAGAAATCCTGTGTTTTTAAATTCTCTGTTTTGCACGTGTATTCCTATCCTATTCATGTCTATTTCCTATCCCTGCATTGTTAGAATCCTCAAATTCAAACAAGCTGTTACACAATTACTTCTGTTATAGATATGTGTCAAAGAAAACCTTGTGTGGTTTGTCCTGCTCCTGCGACACTGTTTTCCACGGCAGCTCAGTTGCTCCAATGACAGAAGGGTTCACCACAGCAGGGATCCGCTCTCTAGACTGTTTTTCGCAGCCTCAGATCTTCTTCCCCGTCACCGGCAACCACGACAACTGCATTACCATCATCAACTGAGCAGATGACCTTGAGGACTACACGGGTCCGCAAGAGAGGTCACACTCTTTTGTGTCTGCTTACATTATGCATCTCTTAATATGATGACATGCTACATTATCGTCGTGTTCACGTATTAGACTCCAAGTCAGGTCCAAACTAATGCTGAAACTTGAGTTTTTAAATGGTTGCGGGGTACATATTGGGGCAGCAATCAGTACTATATGTCTACTATCTGGTTAATCTCGGGTGTCTACTATGAGTTTCATGTTTGGTGCAAACAAACATTAAAGGAGCCATTATCTGTATTTTTTAACTAAAGCTATTATCTGCCTGCTATCATTGGTTTTGGGTCTATCCACAGTTTGCTACCATCACTCTGGATTTGTGCATGCACTCCTTACATAATCTCACTATGTTTTATTCCTATGCATGCCAGTTATTGTACACAATGGAACTGATCATGTAGAGCAAAAGAGACGAGCCTTGCGTGGCAATAAAATTTCATACAGACGTCGCTCCATGGTGGGTGCAAAGGCAGCCCCCCTCCACCCATTTCGGATCGTAATCAAGAGGAAGATAACTGTTCTGAGGGGGATTCAGAAGGAGAAGACCACTCCTATTTACCCCATGAGGTCTTCGCTCTAACTTGGCATGCTGATGTTGGTAATATCATGCATATGGTGCCTTGATTGCTTACTGTATACATCAAAGATGTCATCTGCTTAGTTTAGACATGCTTTGTGTCAATGCCATCTGTTTAGTTTCTTTATCATATATGTGAATCATGCAATGCCATGTTGTTTAGCCAGGCATCGTATATGTGAATTTTGCAATGCCACCCTGGTTAGCCAGTCATCTTATATGTGAATTATATCATGCCATCATCTTTTAATTACGTGTTAATTTTAGTACATTCAATTACTCTTCCTATGCATCAGCCATTCGGCACGGTCGAAAAAATCTGGAGTGGAAACAAGGTCTTCAGAGCAGACAATTCTATCTGACGAGGCGCATGTCTTGCTGGTTACAAATAGCTCCTCAGAGTAGGATTCAGAGACAGATGACCAGTCCTATTTCCCCCCAAGGTGCATGCTCTAACTTGGCAGGGTTATGTTGCTCATATCGTGCGTATGGTATCTTGCATTGCTATGTCATTTGCTTAGTTTAGACATGCTTTGTGTGAATGCCACCTATTTAGTGTCTAATTACCATATATGTGAGTTATGCAATGCCATCTTGTTGCAACATATTATATATGTGAATTATGCAATGTTATCTTGTTGCAAGGCATTATATATGTGAATTATGCAATGCTATGTTGTTTAGCCAAGCGTCATATATGTGAATTATATCATGCCGTTCTTTTTTTTGTATTTCTCATTGCTTTTCTCGACAATGTTCATATATTCAACTGCTCTTCATGTGCATCAGCCATTTGAATTGGTGATGGAGAAATCTGGAGTGAAAACAAGGTCTTTAGAGCAGATAATGCTACCTGTTGAAGCAGATATTTTGCTGGTTACAGATAGCTCTTCAGAGGAGGATTCAGAGGCAGTGACCAGTCGTATTATCCCCCAGAGGTGTATGCTCAAACTTGCCAGGGTTATATTACTCATATCATGCATATGTTGTATTGCAATGCTTAGTTTTTACATCATATACACAATATTGTATGCCATCCCCTTAGTTGACACATCATATATGCAATTTCCCTCTGCTCACTTCCTTAGTATATAAATCATATATTTGAATTATATCATGGCATGATGTTTACATAGACAACATGTATCTGAATTATGGCATGCCAACCCATTGTCCAAAGACATAATATAGTTATATCATCTTATCCTATTTACATAGTCATCATATTTTAAATTATGTCATTCTATCCGTGAATTATATCATGCCATCGTGTTTCCATCGACGACATGTTTGCGATTTACGGTATGCCAACCACTTTAATAGACACATCATATAGTTATATCATGTCATCATGTTTACATAGTCATCATATTTTGAAGTATGTCATTCTATCCTGTTTAGTTAGCCATCATAAAAGTGAAATTGTGTCATGCTATCCTGTTTAATTAGCCATCATATATGTGAAATTATGTCCTGCTATTCTGTTTGGTTAGACAACATAAATGTGAATTATTTCATGCCCTGTTTTCTTTCCTACTATCCATTGCACCTGTCTAGCTTACAATGTCTGTACATTCAATTACTTTTCTTGTTTATCAGCCATTTCAATTGGAGGGGGTGATGGTAGTATCTGTGGGAGTAAAAACACGGTCTTCAGAAAAGATCGTGCTACCTGTTGATGCAGATAGAACCACGGTTGTACTTGCCCAAGAACCAGCCCCACCACAAATAACCCAGACTCACACAGACTGTACCCCTACCCAGTTGGACAGAGAACCAGCTACACCCCTTGTAACCCCAACCCTAGCAGATAGTAACCCAGTTCCCGTTGACACAACACCGTCTCCACTATAGAGCACCCAAACACGAGCAGTTATTTAGGCAACTGCAGTGCCCAAAGCACGAGGACCACCACTCCAAACCCCAAGTCAACTCTTAAAGCAGAAGAAGAATTGTTTCAGGTCAGGTTCCATAGCTATGGTTCATACTACTTTGCTCTTGCATCACTGTATTTACTCATACCAACTAATTTCAAATTTGAAGGATGAAATTGAAACTCCAATGGTGCAACAAGTATGTTTTAAACCTGTTTCTTTAACGTGTTTGCTGTTGTAACTTGCTCTATGTTGATTTCAGTTTCAATTGAATAAACAGTTATGTTCTCATGCCATGCACATTACAAGTGTTGTTATTGCTGTGTAGTTTCCCACACTTATATTCTATCTATGCTGCTTTGTCTTAAATAGATATGATTCGAACTGTATCTATCTTGATTTGGCAACATAAACTAGAATGATATAGACCATACAGTGACCATACTACATAGATATATGTTTGTTTCATGTTGTTATCTTGTCCACCTTACTACTGAACTGGTTTACCAAAATGAGTTTCATATACTACATTGTAAACCTGTGATGTGTTTGTATTGGAGAAGAGTACCCCGTTATGCAATGGTAAAGGAAGTAATGCAGATAAGGTTCAAGATAGTGAGACATCCCTATTGGTCTCCAAGAAAGCTGATAAAAACTATATTGAAGACACTGAGACAACCCCAAAGTCCTGTCTTCATGTAGTGTTCGAGTTAGTGGCTACTACTGCTGGCACCAGCTCTTCGAACTCGTTGCCTGAATCAGTTCGGCTTCGTGAGTCTCAACTTCAATTTGAAAGACATCGATCAGATGTTATGCGACAGGAAGCCGAAGGACTGAGGAAGTCCCTGCAGAATTCAGATGCATACTTTCTGGTGCAACACCAAGTGCTGGAGGATTTAAGCGCTGATACGACTCCAACGTATCTATAATTTATGAAGCATTCATGCTATTTTATTATCTGTTTTGAATGATTATGGGCTTTATTATACACTTTTATATTACTTTTGGGACTAACCTATTAATCAGAGGACCAGCCCATATTGTTGTTTTCTTGCCTATTTTAGTGTTTCGAAGAAAAGGAATATCAAACGGAGTCCAAATAGAATGAAACCTTCGGGAGCATGATTTTTGGAACGAACATGATCCGGGAGACTTGGAGTTCACGTCAGAGAAGCTTCGAGGAAGCCACAAGGGTGACCCCCTACTGGGCATGCCCCCCTGTCTCGTGGGCCCCTCGAGCATCCCCCGACCGACTTCTTCCACCTATATATCTCCATATACCCCGAAAACATCAAAACAAAAGATAGATCGGGAGTTCCGCCGCCGCAAGCCTTTGTAGCCACCAAAAACCAATCGGGACCCTGTTCCGGCACCCTGCCGGAGGGGGATCCCTCACCGGTGGCCATCTTCATCATCCCGGCACTCTCCATGACGAGGAGGGAGTAGTTCACCCTCGGTGATGAGGGTATGTACAAGTAGCTATGTGTTTGATCTCTCTCTCTCTCTCTCTCTTGTTCTCTCTATGGCACGATCTTGATGTATCG
Organism: Triticum aestivum; assembly: GCF_018294505.1. Lineage (NCBI taxonomy): Eukaryota > Viridiplantae > Streptophyta > Magnoliopsida > Poales > Poaceae > Triticum > Triticum aestivum. Next base: position 121,147,163 of record NC_057795.1, on the reverse strand, counting down.
CGAGCTTTGCTATTATAGTTGGATCTTGTGATGTTTCTCCCCCTCTACTCTCCTGTGATGAATTGAGTTTTCCTCTTGAAGTTATCTTGTCGGATTGAGTCTTTAAGGATTTGAGAACACTTGATGTATGTCTTGTCGTGCTTATCTGTTGTGACAATGGGATATCACGTGATCCACTTGACATATGTTTTGGTGACCAACTTGCGGGTTCCGCCCATGAACCTATGCATAGGGGTTGGCACACGTTTTCGTCTTGACTCTCCGATAGAAACTTTGGGGCACTCTTTGAAGTACTTTGTTTTGGTTGAATAGATGAATATGAGATTGTGTGATGCATATCTTATAATCATGCCCACGGATACTTGAGGTGAAAATGGAATATCTAGGTGACATTAGGGTTTTGGTTGATTTGTGTCTTAAGGTATTATTCTAGTATGAACTCTATCATAGATCGAACGGAAAGAATAGCTTCATGTTATTTTACTACGGACTCTTGAATAGATAGATCAAAAAGGATAACTTTGAGGTGGTTTCGTACACTACCATAATCTCTTCATTTGTTCTCCACTATTAGTGACTTTGGAGTGACTCTTTGTTGCATGTTGAGGGATATTTATGTGATCCAATTATGTTATTATTGTTGAGAGAACTTGCACTAGTGAAAGTATGAACCTTAGGCCTTGTTTCCTTCCATTGCAATACCGTTTGTGCTCACTTTTATCATTAGTTACCTTCCGTTTTTATAATTTCAGATTACAAATACCTTTACCTACTATCCATATTTCACTTGTATCACCATCTCTTCGTCGAACTAGTGCACCTATACAATTTACCATTGTATTGGGTGTGTTGGGGATAAAAGAGACTCTTTGTTATTTGGTTGCAGGGTTGTTTGAGAGAGACCATCTTCATCCTGTGCCTCCCACGGATTGATAAACCTTAGGTCATCCACTTGAGGGAAATTTGCTACTGTCCTACAAACCTCTGCACTGGGAGGCCCAACAACGTCTACAAGAAGAAGGTTGTGTAGTAGACATCAAGCTCTTTTCTGGCGCCGTTGCCAGGGAGGTGAGTGCTTGAAGTTATATCTTTAGATCTTGCAATCGAACCTTTTTGTTTCTTGTTTTATCACTAGTTTAGTCTATAAAAGAAAACTAAAAAAATGGAATTGAGTTTGTCTCATACGCTTCATCTTTTTAATATCTTTCGTGAAAATGATGGTAAGGAAAATTGTGCTCCAGTGCTAGAAGAAGAAATCTATAAAATGTTTTGCACTAAATCTGTGAATGATGAGCATGATTGCAATGTTGTTAGTATGAACTCCTTGAATATCCATAGTACTAATGATGATTGCTCTAGTCATGATGAAAATATCTCTTATAAGCATGTCGGTTTTTGTGGAGTGCATTGGGTTTGCAAGTACACACCAAATAGAGAAGATAGATATTGCAAGAGGCATAAGCATTTAGAAACTAAATTGTTGCAAGAAAGGTTAAATGTGAGTGCTGAAAATTCACATTTCCTTTGCCGTACTTGTGAACTTTGCAATGAACATGGTCATTTACATCTCCGATGCAAATTATTTCATGATCGAATCGTGTCCAAAAAATGTGATGATTTGATTTCCCTTGCACATTATAATGAACTTAGTTTGCTTTTGGGTTATGAAGAAATGAAACGTTTAACTAAGAATCTTCCAGAATTTGTCCTTAAGAAACTCTTCGATTTTAATCTAGAGGAAATTTATATGTATTATGTGGTGAATTGCATTGAAAATCCTTATATTGCCAATTACATAAAAAAAGAAAATGGAAGATGAAGAGAATACTAATGAAAGGGAAGAGACTTCCAAATATTCTCCTATTATTTCTTATGATGAATCAGGTAACGAGGAGGAACTTTCTATTGAACCAATCTCATTAATAAGGAGCTCAAGGAAGAAGGTTGAACCCACACATAATGTGAAGAAGAAAAGGAAAAGAAGGAGTAACAAAGGTAAAAAAGGTATCTCTATCTAATGATGTTGCTCCTACTACTCATTGTGATGATGATAATTGCTATACTATTGGTGCTATCCATACTATTAATGATGAGAGTGATTATGCTTATGATATGAAAAGGCCCAAGCTTGGGGAAGATATGTTTGATGAGAATGACATATTAGAGAATATATTTTCTGAAATTAATGTTTGTCCCAAGCTTGGGGATGCTACGTTTAATGAAGATGATATTTTTAGCCTCCCAAGTTTTGATATGCAAAGTTGTTATGATGATAGCATGCCCCTTACTGATGATTATATTGATGAAAGTGGGTTTGGAAGAGTGTCAACTTTAGGAAGTAATGATCCCACTATTCTGGAGGATGTTTAATCTTATAATATTTATGAAAGTGTATTTGGAAGAGTGTCAACTTTATTTAGGGATGATTCCACTATCTTGGAAGAGGTTTCAATCGATTACGATGAGAACAAAGTTGCTACTTATGATGATTATTATGATGAAACTTATGCTATAAAGAGTAGTGATGATTATATTTATACAACTTGTCATGATTATGATTACCCTGTTTCTGAACATTACTCTTTTAATGTGGAAACAATTTATAGTATTCAAGTCTTTTATGATACTCCCACTATTCCAAATAAGAAGAATTTTGCTTGTGTGGAGAGCAATAAATTTTCTATGCAAGTAGATCATGAAAAGAATGCTTTATGTGCTGGTTATATTGTTGAATTCATTCATGATACTACTGAAAATTATTATGAGGGACAAACGTATACTTGTAGGAATTGCAATAATATCAAGTTTCCTCTCTATGTGTTGAAAATTTTGAAGCTATGCTTGTTTTACCTTCCTATGCTAGTTGATTATTGTTCCCATAAGTTGTTTGCTCACAAAATACCTATGCATAGGAAGTGGGTTAGGCTTAAATGTGCTAGTCATATGCTTGATGATGCTCCTGTTATGTTTCAATTCTTTACTTTTATGTGAGCATCATTGTCATCATCATGCCTAGCTAGGGGCGTTAAACGATAGTGTTTGTTGGGAGGCAACCCAACTTTACTTTTGTTCCTTGGTTTTTGTTCCTGTTTAGTAATAAATAATTCATCTAGCCTCTTGTTAGATGTGGTTTTATGTTTTAGTTAGTCTGTGTGCCAAGTAGAGCCTTTGGGAAGACTTGGGTGAAGTCTTTGTGATCTTGTTGTAAAAAACAGAAACTTTGCACTCACGAGATTAACTGCCATTGTTTACTGGAGAGAGCTTTTAGGTTGATTCGTTTTTCAGATAATTTATAGACAAATTCCTCAGGTCCACCAATTTATTTCAGAATTTTTTGATTTCCAGAAGTATATGTTTGATACAGATTACTACAGACTATTCTGTTTTCGATAGATTCTGTTTTCTATGTGTTGTTTGCTTATTTTGATGAATCCATGAGTAGTATCCGAGGGTATGAACCATAGATAAGTTGGAATACAGTAGGTTTAACACCAATATGAATTTAGAATTAGTTCATTACAGTACCTTAAAATGGTGGTTTGTTTTCTTTTACTAACGGAGCTTACGAGTTTTGTCTTGAGTTTTGTGTGGTTGAAGTTTTCAAGTTTTGGGTAAAGATTCGATGGACTATGGAATAAGGAGTGGTAAGAGCCTAATCTTGGGGATTCCCAAGGCACCCCAAGGTAATATTCAAGGACAACCAAGAGCCTAAGCTTGGTGATGCCCCGGAAGGCATCCCCTCTTTCGTCTTCGTTTATCGGTAACTTTACTTGGAGCTATATTTTTATTCACCACATGATATGTGTTTTGCTTGGAGCGTCATTTTCTTTTGTTAGTATTTTCTTGCTGTTATTTAGAATAATGTTTTGCATTTTTATTTTCAATAAAAATGTCAAGGATATCCTTTACCATGCTTATTTTGCAAGTGTACATGTTGCTGTTTCAAAACAGAAAGTTCACCGCTGTTGCAAAAATTCCCTAGAAAAGTCAGTGAGCGATATAATGTTGAATCTTTTTGCATATTGAGCTATGATAAATCTTCTACAGCTTAGTATTTTTCTTATAATTTTTGGAGTTAGGGAAGTATGATGAATCTTGCATTCTTTACAGACTATACCGTTTTGGCAGATTGCTGATATGTTTGCATTGTTTGCATATGTTTGCTTGTTTAATGATTCTATTTGAGGATAGGAGTACTAAATATGCAGATACATTTAGTATGCAATGTTGAATAATAATTTTAGTGATTTGTTACAGTAGAAGATGATAAGGTTTTTGCATTGGTTTATACTAACCTATGTCACGAGTTCTTGTTGAGTTTGATGTGGATGAAGCTTTCGAGATTTAGGAAACCAACATATAAAAAGGAATTAAGGAGACACAAAATCTCAAGCTTGGGGATTCCCAAGGCACCCCAAGATAATATGTCAAGAAGTCTCAAGCATCTACGCTTGGGTATGCCCCGGTAGGCATCCCACCTTTCTTCTTCTACAATTATCGGTTAGTATCGTTTGAACCTAAGTTTTTGCTTCTTCACATGAGTTGTGCTATCCTTGCAATGCCATTTTATTTTGTTTTGCTTGCTGCTTGAATAAAGTACTTAAGATCTGAAATTCTTAAATGAGAGAGTCTTCACATAGTTACATAATTATTTGACTACTTATTGATCTTCACTTATATCTTTTTGGAGTAGTTTTTCATTTACTCATGTGCTTCACTTATATTCTGTGAGTAAATGGTTGAATGAGTTGAATGTCATAAATCTGAAATTATATATGTCTCATTTGCTTATCCCATGGGGAGTAATGACTTCACATCTAAGAAGTAGAGGTTGTAAATTTATTGAAGGGTAGCCAGCATTGTATTGGTCATTTGAACAATTCATTAAATAATATTGAAGGAAGAGAGATTTCACACATAAATATACTATCTTAGACATCTTTTATAATTGTGAGCACTCATTAAGTATGACATGCTAAAGAGTTGACGTTGGACAAGGAATACAACATAATGGTTTATGTTTTCTCACATCCCAATTAAAGTATATTGTCATGGAACTTTCTAACATGTTGAGCTTGCCTTTCCCCCTCATGCTAGCCAAATTCCTAGCACCAAGTAGAGATACTACTTGTGCTTCCAAATATCCTTAAAACCAGTTTTGCCATGAGAGTCCACCATATCTACCTATGGATTGAGTAAGATCATTCAAGTAAGTTGTCATCGGTGCAAGCAATAAAAATTGCCCTCTAAATATGCATGACTTATTAGTGCAGAGAAAATAAGCTTTATACGATCTTGTTATGGAAGCAATAAAAGCAACGGACTGCATAAGAAAGGTCCACACACAAGTGGCAATATAAAGTGACGTTCTTTCGTATTAAGATTTTGTGTATCCAACCCTAAAAGCGCATGATAACCTGTGCTTCCCTCTGCGAAGGGCCTATCTTTTACCTTATGCCTTTTACTTTATGCAAGAGTCAAGGTGGTATTCACCTTTCCCTTTTTCATTTTATCCTTTGGCAAGCACCTCGTGTTGGAAAGATCCTGATATATATATCCAATTGGATGTAAGTTAGCATGAAATATTATTGTTGACATCACACAAAGGTGAATACGTTCGGAGGCGAAATTATAAGCCCCTATCTTTCTCAGTGTCAGATTAAAACTTCATAACCATAAGTATTGCGTGAGTATTAGTAATTGTAGAAGACTGTATAATAGTTGAGTATGTGGAGTTTCTAAATCAAAGATCTGACATAGACCCTTCCTGAAAATAAGATGAATTGTAATTGTTTGATGACTGAGAATGAAGTTTGCTAGTTTTCAAGAAAGTTTATGGTCTATGCTTTAACATGTGAATAGCTTGTTACTTGATCGTGAGAAGTTTTATGAGATGAACTACTATTTGTTGGGGAATGTTGCAGAAAATAAAAAAAATCTAAGGTTTCACCAAGATCAATCTATGAGTTCATTAGCAACGAGAGAGAGGAGTGCATCTACATACCCTTGTAGAATGAGCGAAAGCGTTCAAGAGAACGGGGTTGAGGGAGTCATACTCGTCGTGATCCAAATCACCGGAGATCCTAGCGCCAAACGGACGGCACCTCCTCGTTCAACACACGTATGGTCAGCGTGACATCTCCTCCTTCTTGATCCAGCAAGGGGGAAGGAGAGGTTGATGAAGATCCAGCAGCACGACGGCGTGGTGGTGGATGCAGCAGGGATCCCGGCAAGGCTTCGCCAAGCGTCTGCGGGAGGAATAGGTGTAGCAAGGGGGAAGGGAGGCGCCAAGTGCAAGGGTGCGGCTGCCCTCCCTCCCCCCTCTATACATAGGGTCCCCAGGGGGGCGGCAGCCCTAGGAGATCCCATCTCCTAGGGGGGGCGGCCAAGGGGGGTGCCTTGCCCCCCAAGGCAAGTGGAGGCGCCCCCTCCCCTAGGGTTCCCAACCCTAGGCGTAGGGGGGGCCCAAGGGGGGTGCACCAGCCCACCATGGGCTGGTTCCCTTCCCACTTCAGCCCATGGGGCCCTCCGGGATAGGTGGCCCCACCCGGTGGACCCCCGGGACCCTTCCGGTGGTCCCGGTACAATACCAGTGACCCCCGAAACTTTCCCGATGGCCGAAACTCGACTTCCCATATATAATTCTTTACCTCCGGACCATTCTGGAACTCCTCATGACGTCCGGGATCTCATCCGGGACTCCGAACAACTTTAGGTTTGCTGCATATTAATATCTCTACAACCCTAGCGTCACCGAACCTTAAGTGTGTAGACCCTACGGGTTCGGGAGATAGTAGACATGACCGAGACGGATCTCCGGTCAATAACCAACAGCGGGATTTGGATACCCATGTTGGCTCCCACATGCTCCTAGATGATCTCATCAGATGAACCACGATGTCGAGGATTCAAGCAACCCCGTATACAATTCCCTTTGCCAATCGGTATGTTACTTGCCCGAGATTCGATCGTCGGTATCCCAATACCTCGTTCAATCTCGTTACCGGCAAGTCACTTTACTCGTACCGTAATGCATGATCCCGTGACCAGACACTTGGTCACTTTGAGCTCATTATGATGATGCATTACCGAGTGGGCCCAGAGATACCTCTCCGTCATACGGAGTGACAAATCCCAGTCTCGATCCGTGTCAACCCAACAGACACTTTCGGAGATACCCGTAGTATACCTTTATAGTCACCCAGTTACGTTGTGACGTTTGGTATACCCAAAGCACTCCTACGGTGTCCGGGAGTTACACGATCTCATGGTCTAAGGAAAATATACTTGACATTGGAAAAGCTCTAGCAAACGAACTACACGATCTTGTGCTATGCTTAGGATTGGGTCTTGTCCATCACATCATTCTCCTAATGATGTGATCTCGTTATCAATGACATCCAATGTCCATAGTCAGGAAACCATGACTATCTGTTGATCAACGAGCTAGTCAACTAGAGGCTCACTAGGGACATATTGTGGTCTATGTATTCACACGTGTATAACGACTTCCGGATAATACAATTATAGCATGAATAAAAGTCAATTGTCATGAACAAGGAAATATAATAATAATCCTTTTATTATTGCCTCTAGGGCATATTTCCAACAGTCTCCCACTTGCACTAGTGTCAATAATCTAGTTACATTATGATGAATCGAGCACCCATAGAGTTCTGGTGTTGATCATGTTTTGCTCGCGGAAGAGGTTTAGTCAACAGATCTGCGACATTCAGATCCGTATGTACTTTGCAAATATCTATGTCTCCATCTTGAACATTTTCACGGATGGAGTTGAAATGACGCTTGATGTGCCTGGTCTTCTTGTGAAACCTGGGCTCCTTGGCAAGGGCAATAGCTCCAGTGTTGTCACAGAAGAGAGTGATCGGCCCCTACGCATTGGGTATGACTCCTAGGTCGGTGATGAACTCCTTCATCCATATTGCTTCATGCGCTGCCTCCGAGGCTTCCATGTACTCCGATTCACATGTAGATCCCGCCACGACGCTCTGCTTGCAAATACACTAGCTCACTACTCCACGATTCAACATATACACGTATCCGGTTTGTGACTTAGAGTCATCCAGATCTGTGTCGAAGCTAGCGTCGACGTAACCCTTTACGACGAGCTCTTCATCACCTCCATAGACGAGAAACATGTCCTTTGTCCTTTTCAGGTACTTCAGGATATTCTTGACCGCTGTATAGTGTTCCTTGCCGGGATTATTTTGGTACCTTCCTACCAAACTTATGGCAAGGTTTATATCAGGTCTGGTACATAGCATGGCATACATAATAGATCATATGGCTGAGGCATAGGGGATGACACTCATCTCTTCTTTATCTTCTGCCGTAGTCGGGCATGGAGCCGAGCTCAATCTCACACCTTGCAATATAGGCAAGAACCCTTTCTTGGACTGATCCATATTGAACTTCTTCAATATCTTATCAAGGTATGTGCTTTGTGAAAGACCTGTGAGGCGTCTCGATCTATCCCTATAGATATTGATGCCTAATATGTAAGCAGCTTCTCCAAGGTCCTTCATTGAAAAACACTTATTCAAGTAGGCCTTAATGTTGTCCAAAAGTTCTATATCATTTCCCGTCAGAAGTATGTCATCTACATATAATATGAGAAATGCTACAAAGCTCCCACTCACTTTCTTGTAAACACAGGCTTCTCCATAAGTCTGCATAAACGCCTTGATCATCTCATCAAAGCGAATGTTCTAACTCCAAGATGCTTGCACCAGCCCATAAATGGATCGCTGGAGCTTGCATACCTTGTTAGCATTCTTAGGATCGACAAAACCTTCCGGCTGCATCATATACAGTTCTTCCTTAAGACAGTCGTTAAGGAATGCCGTTTTGATGTCCATCTACCATATCTCATAATCATAGTATGCGGCAATTGCTAACATGATTCGGACGGACTTCAGCTTCGCTACGGGAGAGAAAGTCTCATCGTATTCAACCCCTTGAACTTGCCGATAACCCTTAGCGACAAGTCGAGCTTTATAGATGGTAACATTACCATCCGCGTTCGTCTTCTTCTTAAAGATCCATTTATTTTCTATCGGTCGCCGATCATCGGGCAAGTCTGTCAAAGTCCATACTTTGTTTTCATACATGGATTCTATCTCGGATTGCATGGCTTCAAGCCATTTGTTGGAATCTGGGCCTGCCATCGCTTCTTCATAGTTTGAAGGTTCACCGTTGTCTAACAACATGATTTCCAGGACAGGGTTGCCATACCACTCTGGTGTGGAACGTGTCCTTGTGGACCTACAAAGTTCAGTAGCAACTTGATCCGAAGTACCTTGATCATCATCATTAATTTCCTCTCCAGTCAGTGTAGGCACCACAGGAACATTTTCCTGAGCTGCACTACTTTCCGGTTCAAGAGGTAGTACTTCATCAAGTTCTACTTTCCTCCCACTTACTCCATTCGAGAGAAACGCTTTTTCCATAAAGGATCCGTTCTTGGCAACAAAGATCTTGCCTTCGGATCTAAGGTAGAAGGTATACCCAATAGTTTCCTTAGGGTATCCTATGAAGACGCCTTTTTCCGACTTGGGTTCGAGCTTTTCAGGTTGAAGTTTCTTGACATAAGCATCGCATCCCCAAACTTTTAGAAACGACAACTTAGGTTTCTTCCCAAACCATAATTCATATGGTGTCATCTCAACAGATTTAGACAGAGCCCTATTTAAAGTGAATGTAGCTGTCTCTAGAGTGTATCCCCAAAATGATAGCGGTAAATCGGTAAGAGACATCATAGATCGCACCATATCCAATAGAGTGCGATTACGACATTCGGACACACCGTTACACTGAGGTGTTCCAGGCGGCGTGAGTTGTGAAACGATTCCACATTTCCTTAAGTGCGTACCAAATTCGTGACTTAAATATTCTCCTCCACGATCTGATCATAAGAACTTTATTTTTCGGTGACGTTGATTCTCTACTGCATTCTGAAATTCCTTGAACTTTTCAAAGGTCTCAGACTTGTGTTTCATCAAGTAGACATACCCATATCTACTCAAGTCATTAGTGAGAGTGAGAACATAACAATATCCTCTGCGAGCCTCAACGCTCATTGGACCGCACACATCAGTATGTATGATTTCCAATAAGTTGGTTGCTCGCTCCATTGTTCCGGAGAACGGAGTCTTGGTCATTTTTCCCATGAGGCATGGCTCGCATGTGTCAAATGATTCATAATCGAGAGACTCTAAAAGTCCATCAGCATGGAGCTTCTTCATGCGCTTGACACCAATGTGACCAAGACGGCAGTGCCACAAGTATGTGGAACTATCGTTATCAACTTTACATCTTTTGGTATTCACACTATGAATATGTGTAACATCACGTTCGAGATTCATTAAGAATAAACCATTGACCATCGGGGCATGACCATAAAACATATCTCTCATATAAATAGAACAACCATTATTCTCGGATTTAAATGAGTAACCATCTCGTATTAAACGAGATCCAGATACAATGTTCATGCTCAAACTTGGCACTAAATAACAATTATTGAGGTTTAAAACTAATCCCGTAGGTAAATGTAGAGGTAGCGTGCCGACGGCGATCACATCGACCTTGGAACCATTCCCGACGCGCATCGTCACCTCGTCCTTCGCCAGTCTCTGCTTATTCCGCAGCTCCTGCTTTGAGTTACAAATATGAGCAACGGCACCGGTATCAAATACCCTGGAGCTACTACGAGCACTGGTAAGGTACACATCAATTACATGTATATCACATATACCTTTAGTGTTGCCGGCCTTCTTGTCTGCTAAGTATTTAGGGCAGTTCCGCTTCCAGTGACCCTTCCCTTTGCAATAAAAGCACTCAGTCTCAGGCTTGGGTCCATTCTTTGACTTCTTCCCGGCAACTGGCTTACCGGGCGCGGCAACATCCTTGCCGTCCTTCTTGAAGTTCTTCTTACCCTTGCCTTTCTTGAACTTAGTGGTTTTATTGACCATCAACACTTGATGTTCCTTTTTGATTTCTACCTCTGCTGACTTCAGCATTGAAAATACTTCAGGAATAGTTTTCACCATCCCCTGCATATTGTAGTTCATCACAAATCTCTTGTAGCTCGGTGGGAGCGACTGAAGGATTCTGTCAATGACCGCCTTGTCCGGGAGGTTAATGTCCAGCTGGGACAGGCGGTTGTGCAACCCAGACATTTTGAGTATGTGCTCATTGACAGAACTATTTTCCTCCATCTTACAACTATAAAACTTGTCGGAGACTTCATATCTCTCGACCCGGGCGTGAGCTTGGAAAACCATTTTCAGCTCCTCGAACATCTCATATGCTCCATGTTGCTCAAAACGCTTTTGGAGCCCCGGTTCTAAGCTGTAAAGCATGCCGCACTGAACGAGGGAGTAATCATCAGCACGTGACTGCCAAGCGTTCATAACGTCTTGGTTCTCTGGGATGGGTGCTTCACCTAGTGGTCCTTCTAGGACATATGCTTTCTTGGCAGCTATGAGGATGATCCTCAGGTTCTGGACCCAGTCCATATAGTTGCTGCCATCATATTTCAGCTTGGTTTTCTCTAGGAATGAGTTTAAGTTCATGTTGACATGAGCGTTGGCCATTTGATCTACAAGACATTTTTGCAAAGATTTTAGACTAAGTTCATGATAATTAAGTTCATCTAATCAAATTATTTAATGAACTCCCACTCAGATTAGACATCCCTCTAGTAATCTAAGTGTTACATGATCTGAGTCGACTACCCCGTGTCCGATCATCACGTGAGACGGACTAGTCATCATCGGTGAACATCTCCATGTTGATCGTATCTTCCATACGACTCATGTTCGACCTTTCGGTCTCTGTGTTCCGAGGCCATGTCTGTACATGCTAGGCTCGTCAAGTTAATCTAAGTGTTTTGCATGTGTAAATCAGTCTTACACCTGTTGTATGTGAACGTTATAATCTATCACACCCGATCATCATGTGGTGCTTCGAAACAACGAACTGTCGCAACGGCGCATAGTTAGGGGGAACACTTTCTTGAAATTATTATGAGGGATCATCTTATTTACTACCGTCTTTCTAAGTAAACAAGATGCAAAAACATGATAAACATCACATGCAATCAAATAGTAGTGACATGATATGGCCAACATCATATAGCTCCTTTGATCTCCATCTTCGAGGCTGCATGATCATCTTCGTCACCGGCATAACACCATGATCTCCATCATCATGATCTCCATCATCGTATCTCCATGAAGTTGCTCGCCAACTATTACTTCTACTATTATAGCTAACGGTTTAGCAATAAAGTAAAGTAATTACATGGCGTTAAATCATTGACACGCAGGTCATACAATAATTAAGACAACTCCTATGGCTCCTGCCGGTTGTCATACTCATTGACATGCAAGTCGTGATTCCTATTACAAGAACATGATCTCATACATCACAATATATCATTCATCATTCATCACAACTTTTGTCCATATCACATCACAAAGCAATTGCTGCAAAAACAAGTTAGACATCCTCTAATTGTTGTTGCATATTTTACGTGGCTGCAATAGGGTTCTAGCAAGAACGTTTTCTTACCTACGAAAAAGCCAGAACATGATTTGTCAACTTCCATTTACCCTTCATAAGGACCCTTTTCATCGAATCCGCTCCAACTAAAGTGGGAGAGAAGACACCCGCTAGCCACCTTATGCAACTAGTGCATGTCGGTCGGTGGAACCTGTCTCACGTAAGCGTACGTGTAAGGTCGGTCCGGGCTGCTTCATCCCACAATACCGCTGAAGCAAAATAAGATTAGTAGTGGCAAGAAAGTTGACAACATCTACGCCCACAACAGATTTGTGTTCTACTCGTGCAAAGAGAACTACGCATAGACCTAGCTCATGATGCCACTGTTGGGGAACATTGCAGAAAATAAAAAAAATTCTACGGTTTCACCAAGATCAATCTATGAGTTCATCTAGCAACGAGAGAGAGGAGTGCATCTACATACCCTTGTAGATCGAGCGGAAGCGTTCAAGAGAATGGGGTTGAGGGAGTCGTACTCGTCGTGACCCAAATCACCGGAGATCCTAGCGCCGAACGGACGGCACCTCCGTGTTCAACACACGTACGGTCAGCATGACGTCTCCTCCTTCTTGATCCAGCAAGGGGGAAGGAGAGGTTGATGAAGATCCAGTAGCACGACGGCGTGGTGGTGGATGCAGCAGGGATCCCGGTAGGGCTTCGCCAAGCGTCTGCGGGAGGAAGAGGTGTAGCAAGGGGGAAGGGAGGCGCCAAGTGCAAGGGTGCGGCTACCCTCCCTCCCCCCTCTATATATAGGGTTGCCGGGGGGGCGCCGGCCCTAGGAGATGGGATCTCCTAGGGGGGCGGCGGCCAAAGGGGGTGCCTTGCCCCCCAAGGCAAGTGGAGGCGCCCCCTCCCCTAGGGTTCCCAACCCTAGGCGCAGGGGGGCCCAGGGGGGGCGCACCAGCCCACCAGGGGCTGGGTCCCCTCCCACTTTAGCCCATGGGGCCCTCCGGGATAGGTGGCCCCACCCGGTAGACCCCCGGGACCCTTCCGGTGGTCTCGGTACAATACCGGCGACCCCCAAAACTTTCCCGATGGCCGAAACTCGACTTCCCATCTATAATTCTTTACCTCCGGACCATTCCGGAACTCCTCATGACGTCTTCCCATATATAATTCTTTACCTCCGGTCCATTCTGGAACTCCTCGTGACGTCCGGGATCTCATGCGGGACTCCGAACAACTTTCGGTTTGCTGCATACTAATATCTCTACAACCCTAGCGTCACCGAACCTTAAGTGTGTAGACCCTACGGGTTTGGGAGACACGTAGACATGACCGAGACGGCTCTCCAGTCAATAACCAACAGCGGGATTTGGATACCCATGTTGGCTCCCACATGCTCCTCGATGATCTCATCGGATGAACCATGATGTCGAGGATTCAAGCAACCCTGTATACAATTCCCTTTGTCAATCGGTATGTTACTTGCCCGAGATTCGATCGTCGGTATCCCAATACCTCGTTCAATCTCGTTACCGGCAAGTCACTTTACTCATACCGTAATGCATGATCCCGTGACCAGACACTTGGTCACTTTGAGCTCATTATGATGATGCATTACCGAGTGGGCCCAGAGATACCTCTCCGTCATACGGAGTGACAAATCCCAGTCTCGATCCGTGTCAACCCAACAGACACTTTCGGAGATACCCGTAGTATACCTTTATAGTCACCCAGTTACGTTGTGACGTTTGGTACACCCAAAGCACTCCTACGGTGTACGGGAGTTTCACCATGGGCCATTAATGGGCCAAGAGTTACAAAGGGCCTTATATGGGCCGAAAGACGTCATGGGCCATACATGGGGCAGAAGTTAAAATGGGCTGGAATTATATTGGATGGCCTAGATGATGCTACTGGGCCTATTTAGGATAGGTCGTAATGGGCCCTGGGTTAGCAGGCTGTAAATGGGCTATATGCGAACATGTCGTTAACAGGCTTTCCATGGGCCGGCCTGCCACCTTTTGACCAAGTCAAACGGGCTGGCCTTTTCACAGGAATTGGCCTCTGTTGGTCCGTGCCACGTGTCGATGTATCATAGGCGCCTTCTGTCCAATGAGTGGATGACATCTGTCCCAACGGTGAGCCGACACGTGTTTCCTCCAACCAATGATGATTTTACATGTGGAAAATCCCCATTGGTCGGGGTTGTTAAAAGGTTATCGGATCCAAAACCGGACCCGATAGCTTAACGGCGTTCCGTTACGGTCGATGCCATGTGTCGGTCACCCTTGACGAAAACACTTCTGTGACGCGCGATTTATTATCATGGAAGTGGACACTTCTGTGATGATAATTTTGGTAATGTCATGGAAGACTTCTACGACAGCACAGGTATGACTATCTTGATTCTGTCATAAAATCGTCATGGATGTACATGCATGACAAAAAATGCGACCTACTGTGACAAACATGTATCATCACGGAAGTGTATTTTTTTGTAGTGTTAGCACCACATAGCTGTCGTTGCTAGACTCTAGAGATTCGCTGGGCTCAGAAGAGTCTCTAGATTCCCAGGAGTCGTTGCTGCTGCTGGAGGTGACGCCGGTGGGAGAGGAGACGGGTCCAGCGTCCATAGCCGCGTCCTACGTGTTGCTTCCTCTGAGGCAGCACTCCAGCCGCCGCCCTTCCTCGTCGAAGACCTTGAAGAACAGAGTGGAGGCACCATCATAATCAAAGTGGATCGCGAGGGCCCCCTCCGCGCGATAGGCTCGGGCAACGTCGCCCCATCCGCGGGTCATGAAGACGTCGCCGGGAGGCACCACCTTGACCTCAGCCCTGGTGGCCAGACTGCAGCACCCGGCGTGCTGCAACCATAGCTCAAGTGCCCCCCTTGGTGGCAGCTCATCGGCGAAAAACTTCGGGAGCCGGATCCACAAGGCGGGTGGCATCCTTGCCCAAACCATGAACTCGCGCGAGCTACCCTCGGCGTGGGTCTATGGCTCAGCAGGGAGTCCAGCAATGGCTCGTCTACCGCCACCTGGGATTGTTTGATGGCGCACGTCACCGTCCTGCACCCGGGCGTATAGGGGAAGGGGGAAGCCGGGCGGAGGCCTTGATTGCCAAGGCCTGGTCACCTCCTGCCTCGCGCGAGCGTCGTAGGGATGGCAGAACCGCTTCTTCGACGGAAGTGGGTTGGGCCCCTCCTGAGAGGCCTTCCCCTTTTTTTGTCGCGGAGAACCTTCTAATTGGCGCCATGGATGCTATAGCAAGGCAGAGAAGAAGGAGGGACGAGCAGCAGGAAGACAGGTGAAGAGTTGTGTGAAGGGGGCTCTGTCCCTCATTTATAGCTAGAGGGAGGCCAACCGCTGGCCTCCATGATCTCGCGCAATGATGATCTTCTGCATGCAGCATTGACCCATCAAGTTGAACGGTTGCCGAGGCAGTGTGGGTAAGTGGAGACGTCCATGTCCCATCAATCGCACGCGTCGTCCAAGGCTGCAGGCGGTTAGGGACCGCGGTGCTCCGCACTTTCCCTTTGGCTTCGCCTAGAAGCCAAGTCCGAGCGCACCTTTGGTCCGGGGTCTACTATCGGCGTTCTGGATATGGGTGTACCCAGACTTGCCTGCCTGCGGCCCACTTCGTGGCTCCATCGACGGCCTGGTATGGCCCAGCTCCAGCATCGACAACTCAAGACCCTCGCGAGAGGCCAAGCCTCACGAGGCGGACGACACCAAGACCTCCAAGGGGTCGGCCTCGTCAGGCTGGCTCCCGAGGAGAGGAGACTTCTATGCAAGGTGCACCTCACGAGGCTCAGCTGACGTGAGCCATGATGATCGAGGCCAGGCGGGCGCCAGCGCGCGCAGAGTAACAGTTTCCTCTTTGGTGCAAAGGAGGAAAGCAGCAGGCGCCGAGTCATGAGGAATCAGCCAAAGGTTTCCATTCTAGTGCAACAAGACCAAGACCGCCAGGATGGCAGGACAACGGTCATCGCCGAGCCTACCACAGCGCCATGACCACAGGCTTTTACAGGCAAAGACCACTTTAGTTGGGATAGGGTGTACTACTTGTCCCCCTTCAAATTTGTCTGTTATGGGATCCCTTCCCATCAACATTTGGGAAGAGGACCAAGGCCACTATAAATAGAACTTAGCCACCACCATAGAAGGAGAGATCCGAACAGAGCATAGCCATTCCTCCTTCACCAGCTCACTTGAGCTCAAAAACACATCACCTCCTGAGGCTGTTCATCCATTGTACTAGTTCATCCTCAGCCCCTCGAGGCAATCCACCACAAAGCTGGAGTAGGGTATTACACCGCAAGGTGGTCCGAACCAAGATAAACTATTGTGTCCCTCTGTTCCTTTGAGCTCGACGCGCTAGGCTGTGAGGATTGTGAGTTGGTAGGGTGGGTAGGTTGAGATCTCCGCACGCACCCTAGAGTTCGAACCTCTCAAGGGTTTGCGGAACCCGAAATCAGACAATACCCAAACCTGCCCCAAATGGGACAAAATATTTACCACGACATGTTGATGCCGCTCCATGATAGCATGCCAAGTTTCATGAATTTCAGATGAGTTTTGGATTTACTAGAATTTAAAAACTAGGTATCTCAATGTTTGCGGCCGAGTGACAGTGGCAGGGTGTTTGACATTAATTCCCATGTCTTGCATGGGACCTATAAGCATGCAACCAAGGACACAGATTTGAATTTTCAACCAATTTATATGCATTAGAGCATGTGCATGTAGTTCAAATTTTAATTATGCACATAAATGCATTGAAAAACTCAATTAATGCATAAAAATGTCCAAACGAACCCCGAAAAAACCCAAAAATTGACGCAACACTCCTGTTGTTCTATGTTGACATGAGAAATTTTTTGAAAGCAATAAGAGGCAATGGATATCGTTTCGTCCCCAAAGGTGGGATCTTCCCTGCCGAAACCATCAGGCTTGTTGCGAGAAGCTCTGGATTGTGAGAAGCATATCCCCAAACCTGCCCCAGATGGGACAATTTTTTTACCACGACATGTTGATGCGGCTCCATGATAGCCTGCCAAGTTTCATGAATTTCAGATGAGTTTTGCATATACTAGAATTTAAAAACCAGGTATCTCAATGTTTGCGGCCGAGTGACGGTGGCATGGTGTTTGACATTCATTCCCATTTCTTGCATGGGACCTAAGCATGCAACCAAGGACACATATCTGAATTTTCAACCAATTTATATGCATTAGAGCATGTGCGTGTAGTTCACATTTGAATTATGCACATGAATGCATAGAAAACTAAGTTAATGTATAAAGGATGCGTTTGGTTGAAGGTGTCGTATGAATGGGTTGGGACCGTTCAATTTTTTTGGGATTGAACCATTCAATTCATGTGTTTGGCTGAATATAAGTGGTGAGCTAATTATTTAGGACGGGACCACCAGTCATGCTCACATAGTCATGCATGCAAAGGGTGGCCATTTGATTCGACCGATTTGGTTGGGTGGAACGGTTCAGCATCTCATGGCATATTCTCTTTTTTTGGCTCGAACCATTCATGTGCTTTATAACCAAACATGTCTATTTTCTGAACGATCCCAACCCATTCATGACCGCCCTTGCAACCAAACGCACCCAAAAATGTCCAAGCGAACCCCCAAAAATCCCAAAAATTGACACAACAACACTTTTGTTCTATGTTGACACTAGGAAAAAAATTAAATCGAGAAGGGCAATGCATATCGTTTCATCCAGAAAGGTAAAACGTTCCCTACTGAAACCATCGGGCTTGTTGTGAGAAGCTCTGGTTTGTGAGAAGCATATCCCCAAACCTTTCCCAACTGGGACAAAAAAATTACCACGATATGTTGATGCCACTCCATGACAACATGCCAAGTTTCATGAATTTCAGACGAGCTTTGGATTTACTAGAATTTTAAAACCATGTATCTCAATGTTTGCGGCCGAGTGACGGTGGCAGGGTGTTTGACATTCATTCTCACTTCTTGCATAAGACCTAAGCATGCAACCAAGGACATAGATTTGAATTTTAAACTAATTTATATGCATTAGAGCATGCGCATGTAGTTCAAATTTGAATTATGCACATGAATGCATAGAAAACTCAGTTAATGTATAAAAATGTCCAAGCGAACCCTGAAAAATCCCAAAAATTGACACAACACTCCTGTTGTTCTATGTTGACACTAGGAAAAAAAATTGAAATCGAGAAGATGCAACGGATATCGTTTCATCGAGAAAGGTGAAACATTCCCTACCGAAACCATCACACTTGTTGTGAGAAGCTCTTGTTTATGAGAAGCTTATACCCAAACCTGCCCCAAATGGGACAAAAAAATTACCACGACATGTTGATGCCTCTCCATGATAGCATGCCAAGTTTTATGAATTTCGGACGACTTTTGGATTTACTAGAATTACAAAAGCAAGTACGTCGACGTTTGCCGGAGAGCCATGGTGCTGTGGTGATCAAAATTCATCCCCATTTCTTGCATGGGACATAAGCATAAACCCATGGACTCATATATGATTTTACAACACATGTTGGTGCACCGGAGCATGTGCATGTAGTTTAATTTTGAATTGTGCACCTGAAATGGCTAGAAAACTAATTTAATGTATAAAATGTCCAAACAAACCCTGAATAATTCCAATTCTTTTATGACACACATATAGTTGCATGTTCACTACAAATAAAAGGTCTAGCAATTCAAACACCGTCCATTGCTGCTGTGACCCCATTATGTAATTCAAATCAGGAAGAAAAATCAAGTAGATCCCACACAGTTTATTATAACCAACCGTGTGAGATGCAGCACAAAATATCTTGGAGTACCGTTGGACTATAGTACGCATACGCCTTACACGAGAAGGTGCGATGGCTACAGTCCACAGCCCGCTCTGAATAAGGGACCATGTCTGATGACACTTTGCGCGCCAATTTTTTCGCTGAAGCGATTCCAAATTTTCGGCTTCGGCAGAAATATCTACCTCCCTGCCCCTCCCCCTTACCAAAAGCCACATTTCCCCTATTTCCGCCTTCCTCTCCAAGTTGAAACCTTCACTCCTTGCTTGAAATGCCGCCTACTCACCGGCGACCCTCCTTCACACTGCTCGGCCTCGCCTATCCAGGCAGGTAATCCACACCCGACCCCCATCCTCCTCCTCCTTCCACATCCCACAAGCCCCGACCGCCAACGCGAGCACGACACCTTCCACCCAAATCACTGACCCCTCCACCAAGTAAGCGCCACCCTAGGCCATGGTGCACATAGTATAGCCAGGATCTCAAGGAGCATTTGGCAGTTGAGAAGCAAATCGCAGCCGCACGCGCGGATGAGGTCGCGATGGCTATCATTCATGCTGACCACCTGTTCTTGGAGGAGCACCTCGCTGTCGAGGCCACCGTCGATGCCTCGCACACCGATGCCATGGTGTGTTTGGCTGCTTTAAATGAGAGTTCATGGCATTTTCTCGAGGCCACTGTCGGTGCCTTCGATGAAGACTATGTGGTGTTTTCTCAGGGTGCACGTGCTTACCTCATCTCGAGAGCCAGCAGGTTGGTGCCCGGAGCGGCTCCGGCAACTCACCAGTACGACAAGGGCACCCACGATACGGAGGCCTTGCCCTCTTCCATGTCCAAGGAGCCAATCGTCATCGATATCTCCGACAATGAGTAGCTTGTCTTATTAGCTCACTATAAGGACCCATGTTCAGTTTGCTAGCTATTGCCTTTCCTTAATAAATTGTGCTATCTACTTTTACCATGCAATCTTCTGCTCTAGTATATATGTTCTATATGTCGTGCAATGTGGCATTTAGTTAACTATTTGGTTCAATTCTGCAAATGTGATGTTCAATTCTTTAGGGTGCAATTTTCCAAGTTGTCAAGCATGCTTAGTTTTGTTAACTGTCTGATCTTCTATTAGGAGTATGTTATATTGTGCAATGTGGTGCTCAGTTAACGTTTGGTTCATTTGTTGTGGTGTTTAGTTAAATGTTTGGTTCAATTCTGCAATGCGGTGTTCAATTGTTGTGTGTGCATTCTGTTATTATATACCATGTGAGAAATAAATCGAATTTGGCTGTACTAAATACATGAGAAACAGATACAATTGCTATATTTCCAAGTTGTTAAGCATGCTTGGTTTGATTAACTGTCTGATCTTCTATTAGGAGTATGTTATATTGTGCAATGTGGTGCTCAGTTAACATTTGGTTCATTTGTTGTGGTGTTTAGTTAAGTGCTTGGTTCAATTTTGCAATGCGATGTTCAATTGTTGTAGATGCATTCTGTTATTGTATACCATGTGAGGAATAAATCAAATTTGGCTGCACTTAATACATGAGAAACATATACAAGTGCTATATTTCCTACTTCTTAATCATGCTTGGTTTGGATAAATGGGTTTTCCATGTGGCTTGAATTAATTGATGAATCTGCAATGTATATGTTTGAACCCTTACTTAACTTGATAACTAACTAACTTATATGTGTTGCAGGGAAACAATGGGAAGCACTGAGGTTTACAAGATGCTACTAACTATTATACCTTGCCTTTTTTATTCCTTTGCTCCATTTCCAATATAGAGAAGATATTTATGCACATCCTTGTTTTCAGGCCTTTCCAAAGTAGTTCACTGATGATTACCTCTCAAGCCACCTATATGGTCAGGAGGCAAGGAAAGTTTTCATACAACGCCCATGGTTCAATATTGAAGTGTTCCTGAAGAGGACAAAGGATGGACGATCAATCATCCACAGGCACTGGCCTAAAGTTGCAAAGACCTTCAACATGAATGAAGGCTCAATATTCGCCTTCCGCTTCAGCAGTTTTCCAGATGAGATGCATCTGTCTATGTACCGTCTATGAAGCTAATTTTGAAAGGTTCTAGATGTTGCATGTGAAACTTGGTGCTGGTGCAGTTGTGTAATGGGGTAGCTGTCGTGGAATTTTCATGACAGATGTCCTTAGTGTGAGGACTTAGTCGCGAGGCCAACGCATCTATGTGGTAGCTTGAGAGGGGTTGGGCGGAATCGAGAGACGCAACATAAGACAAGGATTTAGACAGCTTCGGGCCCCGAGAAACATCATCCGGTAATAACCCTACATGCTGTTTGTGGCTAGGTCTCATTATGATCCTGAGGGAGTCATCGGTAAGCCACTCTTGGTGTCTAGCCCTAGAGATTGTCTCTTTTTGCTTGTCCCTCTTTGGGGAGCCCTACCCCTCCTTATATATGTTGAAGGAGCGGTTTACATGACTAGTCCTAGTTGGATTAGGATTACTCTATTACAAGTGGAGTCCTAGTCTTGCTTCCTTTGTAGGAGAATATTCCTTGTGCTTTCCTCATAAACCGGCCCACCATAACATGAATCGGCCTTCAATAAACCGCCTTTTGGGCCACCGGGTCTTGTTGTTCCTCTGACCCGCTCGCCGGGTCACCCATGAGTCGCCAAGATCGGGCGGGTCACTTAGTGAGTCATCCAGTCAGGGCAGGTCATTAGTGAGTTGCCATGTAAGGCCGGGTTATACTTCCGGTCGGGTTACGCCGCGGGGTATATCCCCGACATTAGCCCCGAGTTTAATTTGGATTTATCTATGTTAAACTAATCTGCAACGTAAACACAAGAAAAAAATTGGCGGCTTGTGCTCTGGGTTAAATATTCTTATAAACCGGCGCTCGATCATACTTAAATCCTTGTCATTTCTTCCTTCTAGAAAATCCGGGCAGTAGACCAGCTTCATAATCAATTTGCTTGTAGAAGAAATATTGTAAATAGAGAATCCATTTGACTCGGCCTTCAATAGTCTGACTTGACAAAAATATTGGTCTTCAAATATTCAACTGATATGCAGCCGACTTGAAGATGTAGAAGTTGTCGATCTATGATTTCCAAAATTGTCGGGTTATAAAACCTGATAATTCCGGGTTATGATTGTTTCCAATGCCAGTTCATGATTGTTGCCAACGCCGGTTCATGATTGTTGCCAACGCCGGTTCATGATTGTTGCAGACACCGGGTCATAATGATTGGTGATGCTGGGTCAATCTGGTTTGCTCAAAACTAAAAATCGGAAGATATTTCTCCCTTATATCCATATTACATGTAGCCCCCAAGTCTTGAGCAGAACAAAGTGATGATTTAAGACTTGTTTCCATATAATTACTGCAACTTTGAAGAAATCCATGTTGTTCATCTCAGTCACTAGCAAAAAACTGAATACTCCATATATGTAGCCCCCAAGTGCCGGGTTGTCATGCTTGCAGCAACCTGGGACTTGAAATTGCCTTATGCTCATAAAAACTTCAACCAATGTAGCCCCCAAGGGCTGGGTCATTATGCAATAATGAGCAGGGACTTTTTAAATATAATCATGTAGATTTGAGCAGTGATGTGTAGCCCCCAAGGGCCGGGTCATTATGCAATAATGAGCGGGGACTTGATATATACTTTAATGAAAATAACATCTTATAATGTAACCCCCATCATAGGACTTCAACCCACGTCCACAAGGTTAAGAGCTTTGTGCTTTACCAACTGAGCAATGGACCCTTCAATACAATGGATTTAACTTGTGTACCTTGAATTGTTGACAGGAGCAATTGGTAGCCCCCATGGGCCGACTCATTATGATGTGATGAGTTGGGTCTTCAATAAGATGAGCAAAAAATGACTTTTCATTAGCCCCCAAGTGTCATGGTGCATGCTTGCAGCGGCATGAGACTTGCATATTTGATGTAATCTCAACTTGACTAATGTAGCCCCCAAGTGCTGGGTTGTAAGCCTGCATCGACTCGGGACTATTCCTTCAATTGTAGAATAAATCATATACATTGATAATATGATATCCATTGCGCTAAAGCGACTTTGAAAACCTTGATCATAATATTGGTTATTGATAACCATAATAAAATCCAGCCATGTTGGCTATTAATGATTTGAATAATATAACCTGGTTTGAAAACTGATTCCTGCCATATAAACCGGTATATCCGTGGACATATGATACATGCTATGGTGATGTAATGATGATGCAATATATGATGCAATATATGATGATGTATGTGTATGATCAAGAGGTTTTAAGTTATGGTTCAGATACGACCAGAGCCCCAAGTTGTCATAATTGTGGCATTGCACCGATCAAGAGGTGTAGCTATGATTCGAAAACGACCAAGCCCGCAAGTGATTGCACTGGTGCCCTTATGCCTATCAAGAGGTGTAGCTATGGTTCGAACCCATAGCCCCCAAGTGATTTCCCTGGTGGCCTTACGCCAATAAAGAGGGTATAAGCTATGGTTCGGATACGACAAGAGCCCAGTGATTACCCTAGTGGCCTTACACCGATCAAGAGGGTATAAGCTATGGTTCGGATACGACTAGAGCCCCCAAGTGATTTCCCTGGTGGCCTTAAGCCTATCCAGAGGTGTGACTATGGTTCGAACATAGCCCCCAAGTGATATTGTGAGTTGTGCTCAAGGGATACCCATGTTTAAGCTGTGCTGTGTAGCAGACTCTCTTTGGCCCGTTATGATAATATTGGCTTGATAGCCGGATTATCAAAGTAACCAGAGTTGTGCTCTTATGATAATATTGGCTTCATAGCCGTATCAAGAGGTGTAGCTATGGTTCGAATACGACCAAGCCCCCAAATGATACTATGAGACGTACTCAAGGGGCACCTACGTTTGAGTTGTGCTTTGGCAGCAAACTCTCTTCGATCCCTTTAATTTTTCCTGAGAACTCGAACTTGCGAGAGATTATTCTTTTTGAACCAGAAATTCTTAAACCGGCTACTGAGAGCTTCAAAGCTTTGTGGGAGATAGCTTTCCCTTGAGCCGGATTTCAAACCGGAATTCTTCTTTTTAAGCCAGAAATTTTCTAACGCCTATAAATTTGCACCAATATGGCGGTTTAAGGTCCTGCATTAGATAACTTTGCAAGCCGGAGTAATTGCTCTTTTAAAGAAAGCAAAATATAATATAAAAATATACTGGATTGATTTCACCTGATATGTTAGGCCAGAAAATATCCAATGCGGAGTTGATCATCACCATGGTGAAGCTGAAATCAATCACGGCCGAGTCGGCCGGGGGAACAGACAGACGGGCTGGCCACGGCATTGTAAACCGGTGCGGACGGGCGAGTCAATCATGTTGTGCTGATGTAGCAGGGGCAGTGATTCGCGCATGTATCCATCAAGTAATATGGCATCGACGAGCTCTAGTGCAAAAATAATGTTGGCACATGCCCCTTTGCAACACATTTGCAATGAACAATGGTCCTGCGAAACAATACCACAGACCAGAGGGACAATAGCCCCACAGTGGGCACCAACTGTCGTAGAATTGTCACGACAGATGTCCTTAGTGTGAGGACTTAGTCGCGAGGCCAACGCATCTATGTGTTAGCTTGAGAGGGGTTGGGCAGAATCGAGAGACACAACATAAGACAAGGATTTAGACAGCTTCGGGCCCCGGGAAACATCATCCGGTAATAACCCTACATGCTGTTTGTGGCTAGGTCTCATTATGATCATGAGGGAGTCATCGGTAAGCCGCTCTTGGTGTCTAGCCCTAGAGATTGTCTCTTCTTGCTTGTCCCTCTTTGGGGAGCCCTACCCCTCCTTATATATGTTGAAGGGGCGGTTTACATGACTAGTCCTAGTTGGATTAGGATTACTCTATTACAAGTGGAGTCCTAGTCTTGCTTCCTTTGTAGGAGAATATTCCTTGTGCTTTCCTCATAAACCGGCCCACCATAACATGAACTGGCCTTCAATAAACCACATTCTGGGCCACCGAGTCTTGTCGTTCCTCTGACCCGCTCGCCGGGTCACCCATGAGTCGCCAAGCTCGGGCGTGTCACTTAGTGAGTCGTCTAGTCAGGGCAGGTCATTAGTGAGTTGCCAAGTCCGGTCGGGTTATACTTACGGCCGGGTTACGCCACAGGGTATGGGTATATCCCCGATAGTAGCTCAGTGCTGAAGCTATATCATGTTGTACTCAGATGTATTTCAATTATGAAATCCTGCTTCCTTAATATAGAAATGAAATATATTATGTGCTTAATATGAATGTCAATTAGACTAATAAATGAATTATTAATAATAGGGCAATTAGCCTGCTATTTGACCAATTAGCCTGCTAATTGGGTTTTCCTATTGCAAAGGGTTATTGAGAAAACACCGTGGCGATGACCTCAGGCAACGCACACAATTTCTAGGAATAAACTGTGTTGGCTCAGTGAACAATCACACACGACATTCTCTTGAAAACTGTTTGCGTTACGCCACCTTGCACAAACATTTTCTTTGGAGTGACTGTGTGGGATGTATATATAATAGAAATGTTTAGCGAGGATTGACTGTGTGGGATGTACTTACGACCGGAAACGATTTTGCCTGTATAATTGTATTTTTAGCACTACTGTACGTATAACCATATTTGGTCGCTCGCTAGTCGCGCACGACCTCATTTTGCCGAGCGTGTGTGCCAGGAGGGCATATCCCCGACGGTTTCTGGATTGTGTGGGAAGGACCCCCCCCTATCGTAGTCACTCACTAGGTGACGGTTCCAAACACCGTCGCAGAAAGGAGTTAAAAACCGTTTGTATAGCACCAACGTGTACCAGTGGTAGCAGCCACGTATGCAACAACAAAGAAGAGGACGTCTAACTTGTTTTTGCAGGGCATGTTGTGATGTGATATGGTCAAGACATGATGTGATATACGCTGTTGTATGAGATGATCATGTTTTGTAAAAGTTATCGGCAACTGGCAGGAGCCTTATGGTTGTCGCTTTATTGTATGAAATGCAAACGCCATGTAATTTCTTTACTTTATCACTAAGCGGTAGCAATAGTTGTAGATGAAATAGTTGGCGACACAACCACAATGCTACGATGGAGATCAATGTGTCGAGCCGGTGACGATGGAGATCATGATGATGCTTTGGAGATGGAGATCAAAAGCACAAGATTATGATGGCCATATCATGTCACATATTTTGATTGCACGTGATGTTTATCTTTATGCATCTTATTTTTCTTAGTATGACGGTAGCATTATAAGATGATCCCTTAACTAAATTTCAAGGTAGAAGTGTTCTCCCCTAGTATGCACCGTTTCGACAGTTCTTCGTGCTGAGACACCACGTGATGATCGGGTGTGATAGGCTCTATGTTCACATACAACGGGTGCAAGACATTTTTGCACATGCGGAATCCTCGGGTTAAACTTGATGAGCCTAGCATGTACAGACATGGCCTCGGAACACTGGAGACTGAAAGGTTGAACGTGAATCATATAGTAGATATGATCAACATAGAGATGTTCACCATTGATGACTACTCCATCTCACGTGATGATCTGACATGGTTTAGTTATTTGGGATCACGTATCATTAGATGAATTGAGGGATATCTATCTAAGTGGGAGTTCTTAAGTAATTTGATTAACTGAACTTAATTTATCATGAACTTAGTCCTGATAGTATTTGCAAATTATGTTGTAGATCAATAGCTCATGTTGTAGCTGCCCTATGTTTTTTGTTATGTTCCTAGAGAAAACTAAGTTGAAAGATGATAGTAGCAATGATGCGGACTGGGTCCATGATCTGAGGATTATCCCCATTGCTGCATAGAAGAATTATGTCCTTGTTGCACCGCTAGGTGACAGACCTATTGCAGGAGCAGATGCAGACGTTATGAATGTTTGGCAAGCTCGATATGATGACTACTTGATAGTTTAGTGCGTCATGCTTTACGGCTTAGAATCGGGGCTTCAAAGACATTTTGAACGGCACAGAACATATGAGATGTTCCAAGAGCTAAAATAGGTATTTCAGACTCATGCATGTGTCGATAGGTATGAGACCTCTGGCAAGTACTTTGCCTACAAGATGGAGGATAATAGGTCAGCTAGTGATCATGTGTTCAGAATGTCTAGGCACCACAATCGCTTGAATCAAGTGGGAGTTAATATTCTAGATAAGCTAGTGATTGACAGAGTTCTCTAGTCACTATAACCAAGCTACTAGAACTTCATGATGAACTATACTATGCAAGGGATGACGAACACAATTCCCGGGCTTTTTGCGATCTTGAAATCGGCGAAGGTAGAAATAAAGAAAGAGCATCAAGTGTTGATGGTTAAGAAGACCACTAGTTTCAAGAAAAAGGGCAGGGGAAGAAAGGGAACTTCAAGAAGAATGGCAAGCCAGTTGTAACTCCCGTGAAGAAGCCCAAAGTTGGACCTAAGCCTGAAATTGAGTGCTTCTACTACAAAGGAAATGGTCACTGGAAGCGGAACTACCCCAAATATTTGGCGGATAAGAAGGATGGCAAAGTGAACAAAGGTATATTTGATATACATGTTATTGATGTGTACCTTACTAATGCTCGTAGTAGCCCTTGTGTATTTAATACATGTTGGGTTGCTAAAGATTAGTAACTCGAAACAGGAGTTGCAGAATAAATGGAGACTAGTTGAGGGTGAAGTGATGATGTGTGTTGGAAGTGGTTCCAAGATTGATATGATCATCATCGCACACTCACTATACTTTCGGGATTAGTGTTGAACCTAAATAAATGTTATTCGGTGTTTATGTTGAGCATGAACAAGATAGGATCATGTTTATTGCCCTACGATTAATCATTTAAGACAGAGAATAATTATTGTTCAGTTTACATGAATAAAATCTTCTATGGTCTTACACCAATGTTAACGGTTTATTGAATCTCGATCGTAGTGATACACATATTCATAATATTGATGCTGAAAGATGCAAAGTTGATAATGATAGTGCAATATATTTATGGCACTTCCGTTTAGGTCATATTGGTGTAAAGTGCATGAAGAAACTCCATGCAGATGGACTTTCAAAATCACTTGACTATGAATCATTTGATACTTGCGAACCATGCCTCATGGACAGATGACTAAAACTCCATTCTCCAGAACTATGGAGTGAGCCAATGACTTATTGGAAATAATACATACTGATGTATGCGGTCCGATGAGTGTTGAGGCACGCGGTGGGTATCATTATTTTCTGACCTTCACAGATGATTTGAGCAGATATGGGTATATCTACTTAATGAAACACAAGTCTGAAACATTTGAAAAGTTCAAAGAATTTCATAGTGAAGTGGAGAATCGTCGTAATATGAAAATAAAGTTTCTACGATCTGATTGCAGAGGCGAATATTTGAGTTACGAGTTGGGCCTTCCTTTAAAACAATGTGGAATAATCACAACTCACGTCACCTGGAACACCATAGCGTAATGGTGTGTCTGAACGTCGTAACCATACTTTATTATATATGGTGCGATCTATGATGTCTCTTACCTATTTGCCACTATCGTTTTGGGGCTATGCATTAGAGACAACTGTATTCACGTTAAATAGGGCACCGTCTAAATCCGTTCAGACAACACCGTATGAACTGTGGTTTGGCAAGAAACCTAAGCTGTCGTTTCTTAAAGTTCAGGATTGCGACACTTATGTCAAAAGGCTTCAGCCTGATAAGATCGAACCCAAATTGGAGAAGTGTGTCTTCATTGGATACCCTAAGGAAACAATTGGGTACACCTTTCATCACAGATTCGAAGGCAAGATCTTTGTTGCTAAGAATGAAACCTTTCTAGAGAAGGAGTTTCTCTCGAAAGAATTGAGTGGGAGGAAAGTAGAACTTGATGAGGTAATTGTACCTTCTCTCAATTTGGAAAGTAGCTCATCCAAGAAATCCGTTCACGTGATGCCTACACCAACTAGAGAGGAAGCTAATGATAATGATCATGAAACTTCAGATCAAGTTACTACTGAACCTCATAGGTCAAGCAGAGCACGATCCACACCAGAGTGGTACGGCAATCCTATTCTGGAAGTCATGTTACTTGACCATGACGAACCTACGAACTATGAAGAAGCTATGATGAGCCCATATTCCAAAAGATGGCTTGAGGCCATGAAATCTGAGATAGGATCCATATATGAGAACAAAGTGTGGACTTTGGTGGACTGCCTGATGATCGACAAGCCATTGAGAATAAATGGATCTTCAAGAAGAAGACTAACGCTAATAGTAATGTCACTATCTACAAAGCTCGACTTGTTGCAAAAAGTTTTTGACAAAGTTCAAAGAAGTTGACTATGATGTGAGACTTTCTCACCCGTAGCAATGCTTAAAGTCTGTCTGAATCATGTTAGCAATTGCCACATTTTATGGTTATGGAATCTGGCAAATGGATGTCAAAAACTGCATTCCTTAATGGATATTAAAGAAGAGTTGTATATGATACAACCAGAAGGTTTTGTCAATCCTAAAGGTGCTAACAAAGTGTGCGAGCTCCAACGATCCATCTATGGACTGGTGAAAGCATCTCAGAGTTGGAATATACGCTTTGATAAAGTGACCAAAGCATATGGTTTTATACAAACTTATGGTGAAGCATGTATTTACAAGAAATTGAGTGGGAGCTCTGTAGCATTTCTGATATTATGTATATGTGGATGACATATTGTTGATTGGAAATGATATAGAATTTGTGGATAGCATAAAAGGATATTTGAATAAGAATTTTTCAATGAAAGACCTCGGAGAAGCTACTTACATATTGGGCATCAAGATCTATAGGGATAGATCAAGACGCTTAATATGACTTTCACAAAGCAGATACCTTGGTAAAGTTTTGAAGATGTTCAAAATGAATCAGTCAAAGAAAGGGTTCTTGTCTATATTGCAAGGTGTGAAGTTTAGTAAGACTCAAAGCCCAACCACGGCAGAAGATAGAGAGAGAATGAAAGTCATTCCCTATGCCTCAGTCACAGGTTCTATAAAGTATGCCATGCTGTGTACCAGACCTGTTGTGTGCCTTGCGAATGAGTTTGGCAAGTGGGTACAATAGTGACCAAGGAGTAGATCACTAGATAGTGGTCAAAATTATCCTTAGAGGACTAAGGAAATGTTTCTAGGTTATGGAGGTGATAAAGGGTTCATCGTAAAGGGTTATGATGATGCAAGATTTAAACACTAATCTAGATGACTCTGAGTCTCAGTTTGGATACATATTGAAACTGGGAGCAATTAGCTAGAGTAGCAGTGGGAGTCCTGGACTAGGGGGTCCTCGGGTGTCCGGTTTATTAATGTGGGCCGGACTAATGGGCTATCAAGATACAAGATAGAAGATTATCTCTCGTGTCTGGTGGGGACTCTCGCATGCGTGGATGGCAAGTATAGGTGTCTGGATATTTTATTCCTTTCTATAAAACTGACCTTGTACAAGCCTAAGCCCCTCCGATGTCTATATAAATCGGAGGATTAGGTCGGAGGCAGGATTACAACATTGCTAGGCTAGCTATCTAGGGTTAGCCGAATCGATCTCGAGGTAGATCAACTCTTCTAACCCCTATATCCTAAAATATAATCAAGCATGAGTAGGGTTTTACCTCCATTAAGAGGGCCCGAACCTAGGTAAATACTGTGTCCCTTCTCCATTGTTACCATCGATCTTCAGACACACAGCTTGGGGCCCCCTACCCGAGATCTACCGGTTTTGACACCGACATTGGTGCTTTCATTGAGAGCTCCGCTGTATCGTCGACAGAAACATCGATGGCTCACCTTTTTGCTAACGGTGACACTGTGTCCAGGGAAACCTTTCTTCTTGGACATGGTTTTTTCATCGGTGGCTTTGTGCTTCGAGCCAACTCGATCGACCGCCTTGAGCAGGTCGATAGTTATGCCCCCGGCCACCAGATCAGGTTTGGAAACCTAAATTATGTTGCTGACATCCGAGGAGACCTAGTCTTCGATGGGTTTGCGGCCTCGGCCGCCACTCTATGTCCCATCCAAGAAGACTCTTTGGATCCCCTGTCAGATCCCATCCAGGGGTCAACACCCACCTCGGCCTTAGATCCGGGGTAGGTCTCATGATACGTCTCCAACGTATATATAATTTTTTATTGTTCCATGCTATTATATTACCCCTTTTGGATGTTTACGGGCTTTATTTTACACATTTATATCATTTTTGGGACTAACCTACTAACTGGAGGCCCAACCCGTATTGCTGTTTTTTTGCCTATTTCAGTATTTCGAAGAAAAGGAATATCAAACGGAGTCCAAACGGAATGAAACCTTGGGCAGCGTTATTTTTGGGAAGAATATCATCCTGGAGACTTGGAGTTTACGTCGGAAGATCCTCAAGGAGGCCAGGAGATAGCCCCCCACCCCTACTGGGTGCGCCCCCTGTCTCGTGGGCCCCTCGAGCACCTCCCGACCGACTTCTTTCGCCTATATAGTCCCACGTACCCTAAAAACATCCACGGAGAAGATAGATCGGGAGTTCCGCCGCCGCAAGCCTCTGTAGCCACCAAAAATCTCTCGGGAGCCACCAAAAACCTCTCGGGAGCCCGTTGATTATCCTCGTCAATGTGAGACTTTCTCCTTTTTTGTCTTCTCCTCACAACCCCCATCATTTTATTCTATTCCACCCATAGGGCTATATCCATGGCTCACGCTCATGTATTGCGTGAAGGTTGAAAAAGTTTGAGATTATTTAAGTATGAAACAATTGCTTGGCTTGTCATCGGGGGTATAGAAGTTGGGAACATCTTTGTGTGATGAAAATGAAGCATAGACTAACTATATGATTTTGTAGGGATGAACTTTCTTTTCCCATGTTATTTTGAAAAGACATGATTGCTTTGATTAGTATGCTTGAAGTGTTACTATTTCTTTTATCAATATGAACTTTTATTTTGAATCACTTGGATCTGAACATTCATGCTACAATAAAGAATATTACACTGAGAATTATGCTAGGTAGCATTCCACATCAAAAATTCTGTTTTTTATCATTTACCTACTCGAGGACGAGCAGGAATTAAGCTTGGGGATGCTTGATACGTCTCCAATGTATCTATAATTTTTGATTGTTCCATGCTATTATATTACCCCTTTTGGATGTTTACGGGCTTTATTTTACACATTTATATCATTTTTGGGACTAACCTACTAACCGAAGGCCCAGCCCGTATTGTTGTTTTTTTGCCTATTTCAGTATTTCGAAGAAAAGGAATATCAAACGGAGTCCAAACGGAATGAATATCATCCTGGAGACTTGGAGTTTACATCAGAAGATCCTCGAGGAGGACAGGAGATAGGGGGCGCCCCCCTACAGGGCGCACCCCCTGTCTCGTGGGCCCCTCGAGCACCTCCCGACCGACTTCTTTCGCCTATATAGTCCCACGTACCCTAAAATCATCCACGGAGAAGATAGATCGGGAGTTCCGCCACCGCAAGCCTCTGTAGCCACCAAAAACCTCTCGGGAGCCCTTCCCGGCGCCCTGTCGGAGGGGGGATCCATCACCGGTGGCCATCTTCATCATCCCGGCGCTCTCCATGACCAGGAGGGAGTAGTTCACCCTCGAGGCTGAGGGTATGTACCAGTAGCTATGTGTCTGATCTCTCTCTCTCTCGTGTTCTCTCTCGTGTTCCCTCTATGGCACGATCTTGATGTATCCCGAGCTTTTCTATTGTAGTTGGATCTTATGATGTTTCTCCCCCTCTACTCTCTTGTGATGAATAGAGTTTTCCCTTTGAAGTTATCTTATCGGATTGAGTCTTTTATGAGAACACTTGATGTATGTCTTGCCTTGCTTATCTGTGGTGACAATGGGATATCATGTGCCACTTGATGTATGTTTTGGTGACCAACTTGCGGGTTTCCACCCATGAACCTATGCAAGGGGTTGGCACACATTCTTGACTCTCCGGTAGAAACTTTGGGGCACTCTTTTAAGTACTTTGTGTTGGTTGAATAGATGAATCTGAGATTGTGTGATGCTTATAGTATAATCATGCCCATGGATACTTGAGGTGACAATGGAGTATCTAGGTGACATTAGGGTTTTGGTTGATTTGTGTCTTAAGGTGTTATTCTAGTACGAACTCTTGAATAGATTGATCTGAAAGAATAACTTTCAGGTGATTTCGTAACCTACCATAATCTCTTCGTTTGTTCTCCACTATTAGTGTCTTTGGAGTGACTCTTTGTTGCATGTTGAGGGATTGTTACATGATCTATCTATGTTATTATTGTTGAGAGAACTTGCACTAGTGAAAGTATGAACCCTAGGCCTTGTTTCCTACCATTGCAATACCATTTACGCTCACTTTTGCCATTAGTTACCTTGCTGTTTTTATAATTTCAGATTACAAATACCTTTATCTACCATCAATATTGCACTTGTATCACCATCTCTTCGCCGAACTAGTGCACCTATACAATTTACCATTGTATTGGGTGTGTTGGGGACACAAGAGACTCTTTGTTATTTGGTTGCAGGGTTGTTTGAGAGAGACCATCTTCATCCTACGCCTCCTACGGATTGATAAACCTTAGGTCATCCACTTGAGGGAAATTTGCTACTGTCCTACAAACCTGTGCACTTGCAGTCCCAACAACGTCTACAAGAAGAAGGTTGCGTAGTAGACATCATCTCATCGTCCAAAGAAGGGAGCATAAGCCCCACCGGACTTCTTTCCCTTACCAAACTTCATACTGAAGACCCAGACGCAGGCTTAGACTTGGCTCTAGGAAACTGTTCTGAACTGCTGAGGTCTGCACCTAGCGGTCCGAGCGGGCGCTCCATGCCGAACACAGTGCGGCAGACCCACGGTTTCCGGTCCCACACCCGCTGTTAGATGAAGCATTGGGTTTGATGCAGTCTCTCGCCATCACGGAGGATTTACCTCCAACTGCACCCAACTCGGACTAGGGGCTCAGAGAGGGGAATTTTACGCCCCACCCACCACCCACTTGATAGCCATTGTCGAGGATTTAACCGACATGCTAGATTATGCATCCGAAGACATCAACGACATGGACGACGATGCCGACGCTGAACCAAGCCAAGTTCCACCCGTCACGGGGAGTTGGACGGCCACCTCAAGCTACGATGTGTACATGGTGGACACCCCAAAGAACGACGAGGAGAACCCAAGCCCATATGAGGATAGACCCGTTGATAAACCACCAAAGAGTCGATGTCAGCAGCGCCGCTCACGATCGCGTCGGGTGAAGGATAGTAATACCAGCACCGGAGACAACGAGACTCCGGACGTTGGCGAAGATCCCGAACACCCTATAGAGCCCACATCCGAATAGGACGAGCGGGAAGTGGGTGAACATAGTCCCGAATGCGCTGACAACAAAGATGAGGAGGACATCAACTATATGCCAGAATCCAAAGAGGAGGTCAGCCTCGGTGACGAGGAATTCATTGTCCTAGAGGAACCCCTCAACCAAGAACGCTTCAAGCAACAACTCATTGCTACAGCCTGGACCTTGAAGAGGAAGTAGCAACAGCTCAAAGAAGAACAAGATACGTTGAATGAAAGGTGGACTAAGGTCCTGGCCGCTGAGGAATACAGCCAAGAGTGACCCATCAAAAGTTACCCTAGGCGCAAGCTGCTGCCTCAATTTGACGATGAAGTCCTTGAACCAATACCATCAAAATAGAATCAGGCAGATCAACCAGACCGACCAGCACATGGACGAGATAAAGCGGCATATCAAGCCGACCACCAACCCGCACCCCCTCTCCGAAGAGGCAGGGAGACTGCAGCCGCGGGATATATTAACGACTTGCAACGTGACCTAGCCAAGAAAGCTAGTCAAACCAGGTCAATCTACGGATCAAGGGGCCGTGCCCCAGCGCGAGACAATGGCTACGTAGCCTGACATGACGACTGTTACTATGATTAGGATCAGAACCAAACTCAGATGTTAGCCGATCTCTACTGCGACATTGCGCGATATAGAGGGGCCACACACCCCCTATGCTTCACTGATGAGGTTATGGACCATCAGTTTCCGGAAGGGTTTAAGCCCATAAATGTCGAACCGTATGATGATACGACGGATCCCGCCGTCTCGATTGAGGATTTTGTTCTCCACATTCACATGGCTCGAGGAGATGATCTCCATGCCATTAAATATCTCCCTCTAAAACTGAAGGGACCAGCACGACACTGGCTAAACAACCTCCCAGAAAACTCCATTGGAACCTGGGAAGACTAGGAAGATGCCTTTAGGGCTAACTTCCAGGGCACTTATGTCCAGCCACCGGATGCTGACGACTTGAGTCATATAATCGAGCAGCCAGGCGAATCAGCCCGCAAGCTTTGGAATCGGTTCTTAACTAAAAAGAACCAGATTGTAGACTGTCCGGATGCCGAAGCCTTAGCAGCCTTTAAGCACAGCGTCTGAGATGAATGGCTTGCCTAACATGTTGGGCAGGAAAAGTCAAAGACCATGGCAGCCTTAACAGCACTCATGACCCGCTTCTGCACAGGCGAAGATAGCTGGTTGGCTCGTAGAAGCAACAACTCAGGTAACCCCGGTACCTGTGAGGTACGGGACGACAACGATAAATCCCGCCGCAATAAAAACAAACGTCAGAATAAGTACAATGGTGACGCAGACGATGCAGCATTCAATGCCGGATTTAGCGGTCCTAAGTCTTGTCAGCGGAGGAAACCTTTCAAAGGCAACAAGGACGGACCATCTAGCTTAGACAAAATTCTCAAGAGGCCCTACTAGATTCATGGCACACTCGATAAGCCTGCAAATCATACCAACAGGAACTGTTGGGTTTTCAAATAGGTCGATACGTTAAATACCGAACATAAAGGAAAAGGGCCCCCAAGCGAACACTACAAAAAAAAGACACATCCGTGACATTTTGGGTCGAACGAAATTTTTACTGTCATACTTATGACACTTCTATGACGATAATTGTGACAAAACCTGGTGTCATCATAGGTGTGGTGGGCTCCTACTCCTATGACAAAAAATCATGACAAAAAATGGGCTTTTTGTCCTGGGCGGGCCGGAGACGCAGCTGCATGACATTCTTTGGGCCGTCCATGACGGATAAAACCATGGTAGAAGCGAGGGCGAGGAAAATTTCGGGGAGTTCTCGGTTATGGTGGGTGGTCGGGGGCCAAGTGATGCGCATTCCTCTCATACACGTACGCGCGTGTGTGCAAGGTGTTGGGCTCTAACTGAACCCGAGCGAGGCGTTGGGCTCTAACTGAACCCGAGCGATTGCACTAGCTACGTCACTGAACCCGAGTGATTCCTTCGGTATTGCTGCTAATTGAAGCCAATCGATGCTGCCTCTGGATGAACAGTGAGTGTTGCTGGGGGGGTTGGATGAACAGTGAGCGTTGCTGGGGGGTTTGGATGAACAGTTCTCGGCGGGGGTGGATGAACAAGACCCCGTGGTTGCCTATGGATGAACAGGACCCCGATCGATCGAGCCGGTTGGGGCTGGATGAACATGACCCCGTGGAGGGCTGGATGAACAGGATGACCCCATGGAGGGTTGGATGAACAGTAGCCCGTGGAGGGGTGGTTGAACAGGAGCCCATGTAGAGGGCTGGTTGAACAGTAGTTGGTGGAGTAGCGTGCGGTGGAGGCTGGATGAACAGTTGCAGGTGGAGGCTGGAGGAGGTCGACGGTTGATGAACAATAGCCCGTGGAGGCTGCAGGAGGTCGATGGTGGAGATGAACAGTATCCCATGGAATCCTGTTTTGCGGTATGCCACACCATTGTCGATGAACAGGACCCCCATTTCGACCGTAGCGCTCAAACACAAGTCTATTTCCTCTATTTTGTGGTACCCCACACCCCTCCCGATCAACAGGACCCCATTTTGATCGTAGGAGGTTCAACAGAAGTTTGTTTCCTCCGTTTTGCGGTACGCCAGCCCACTCCCGATGAACGGGATCCCGTTTCAACCGTGGTCGGTCGAACACAAGGCCGTTTCCTCCATTGTGCGGTATGCCAGGCCTTGGTTCCATCGGCTGTTCCGTCCAATCCCTCCCAATGAGCACGACGACACATTCAATTCTAACCCAACCGGTTGGCTCCCCATGAACATGATGATGATGCAGTTTCTCCGTTCCGACCCAGCCATGTACATGAGCCCTGGCTGTACGTATGTGTGAGTAGGTGTTCGAGACCCCGCCCGTATGTACGTACATGGACGTATTTACTTTCTTGCACCCTGGGCGATGTATGTACGTGTACATGCTATGTGCGCGCCTCTACTACGACACATGTGCGTCCACATGGACCAGTATGTACGTACACGTTCATGACCAAAATGACAACGCTATGTACGCTTCGACCAGGTGGGTCCCGACTATCAGGCACTTCCTTGTGTGCGAAGATGTAGCTGGTGGGTCCCAGCAGTCAGGGGGGCGAATCAATTTTTTTTGCCCGAACGCACTTCCTTGCATGTGAAGATGTAGCTGATGGGTCCCAGCACTCAGGGGGAAACATTTTTTCATGAAATACGGTGGCCCGTCCGGTGGGTCCTTGCTGTTAGGTGGAGGAATAATTATTTTGTGCATAATAAGGAGGCACTTTCTTGCGGCCGTCTAGACCCAGCTGTCAGCCTCTCCCCGTACAATACTCTTCCGATGGAAGTCGTTCCTTGACCACGTTGACCACGCCGGGCCGAGAGCACCAGGGAGGTGGACGACAATGAGGCCTAGGAAGGGGACGACATGGAGCCGGGGAAGATGCGACAGTGGAAGCCCGCGCGGAGAGGAGTATGAGGGTTCACTGGTTTGGCTGTGGTGTGAGGCTGCCGTCGCCGGAGGGCCTGGCCAGTAGTGGGAATAGTAGAGGGTGGTGAGGCCTCCGCGGTAGCACAGCCAGCCATGGGAGGCAGGAGCATGCGACACGACCGGCGCTGCTTTGGGCGGCTGGAGCAAGAAGACCAGAGGTTGAAGAAGCACTACGGTCGTTGGATGGACATCCTACGGTCACTGGAGCTAGAATCGTTCATGTTGACTAAGTTGACAAATCCCTCCGTCCCTGTCAACTTAGTAGGCCCACAAGTCAGCCTCCCACCAAGGAGGGCCCCCGCTAGCAGGGGGGTATTCATTTTTTGTGCATAATAAGGAGGCACTTCCGGTGGGTCCGAGCTGACAGCGGGGGGAATGTTTTTTTCGCGATATACGGTGGCCCATCCAGTGGGTCCCAACAGTCAGGGGCAAATATTTTTTTTTGCAAAATACGGTGGCCCGTCCGGTGGGTCCCTGCTGTCAGGTGGAGGAATAATTATTTTGCGCGTAATAAGGAGACACTTCCTTGCGCCTGCCGTGGACCCAACTGTCAGCCTCTCCCCGGACAGTACTCTTAAGATGGAAGTCGGTTGTTGACCACATTGACCACGCCGCGTGATACGTGTCTGTCGTATATATAATTTTTTTATTTTTCCATGCCAATATTCTACAACTTTCATATACTTTCGGCAACTTTTTATACTATTTGTGGGACTAACAGATTGATCCTATGCCCAGTGCGAATTCCTGTCTATTGCATGTTTTATGTTTCGCAGAAACCCCATATCAAACGAAGTCCAAACGGGATAAAAACGGACAGAGAATTATTTTGGAATATTTGTGACTTTTGGGAAGTAAAATCAACGCGAGACGGTGCCCGAGGGGGCCAGGAGATAGGGGCGCACCCTAGGGAGGCAGGCGCACCCTGGACTCTCCTGGGCCCTGTCGGTGTCAAAACAGGCGGATCTCGGGTAGGGGGTCCTGATCTGTGTGTCTTAGGCTGACGGTAACAGGAAGAAAGGGACACAATGTTTACCCAGGTTCGGGCCCTCTCGATGGAGGTAAAACCCTACTTCCTGCTTGATTAATATTGAAGATATGTGGAATGTAAGAGTAGATCTACCACGAGATCGTAGAGGCTAAACCCTAAGAGCTAGCCTATGATGGTATGACTGTAATTGTGATCGGCCTTCTAAGGACCATCCTCTCCGGTTTA
Organism: Triticum aestivum; assembly: GCF_018294505.1. Classification (NCBI taxonomy): domain Eukaryota; kingdom Viridiplantae; phylum Streptophyta; class Magnoliopsida; order Poales; family Poaceae; genus Triticum; species Triticum aestivum. The sequence goes on along the minus strand of NC_057795.1, from coordinate 121,107,747 downwards.
TATAGACACCGGAGAGCTAGGGTTTACATGGAGTCGGTTAGAAGGAAGGAAACATGATATCTGGATTGCTAAGCTTGTCTTCCATGCAAATGAGAATCCCATCCGGACACGAGCCGAAGTCTTGAGTCTTGTATCTTGACGCTTCTATAGTCTGGATGATGTATATAGTCCGGCTGTCCGGATACCCCCTTATCCAGGACTCCCTCAGTAGCCCCTGAACCAGGCTTCAATGACGATGAGTCCGGCGCGCAGTCTTGTTTTTGGCATTGCAAGGAGGGTTCCTCCTCCCGAATACTCCAAGGTTCCCATCATGATGAACAGTGTCCGGCATCTTCATCAATGTGTACTCGTTGGCTTCAGTGCATCAATAATGACCCTTTCCACGTGTCGAGCGAATGTGAGGAGTCGAGGCATTTTTCAATTTGCCACCCTTGGTTCTTCGGGCTAGCCGTCTATTTGAAGAGACGGGGATTCCCAGATCCAAACCTCACTCTCCCTCTTCGAGCAAGCATCCAACAGAGCACCCAGAAAAAACCATTCCAGCATGGCCGGTCGTCGTAGCTCTTCTGCTCGCTCCCCTTGCCCCAAGCCGGGAGACTGGGGAGAGTGTTCAGTTTCTCATAGCCGTTTGATAAAGTTTACAAACTCAAGGGCTCCTCCCGCCGGCATTCATGGTCCCCGTTCGAGCCGGAGTTGCCACCTATAACGGCGGAGAACAGGCGGAGAGATTCCCCAATCTGTCTCCAGAGGAGAGAATATGCTTAATTCCGCATGTGCTAAGGGGCGCCGAGTTTCCTATTCATCCATTCCTTCGTGGGGTTCTGGAGTTCTACGGCCTCCAACTGCACAATCTTACCCCAGCCTCCATACTGTATATAGCAGGGTACGTCACCCTTTGCGAGCTATTCCTAAGCTGTGAGGCTCATTTCGGATTGTGAAAGAAGTTGTTTTGCCTTGTCCCCCGCAACCAGGGAGAATCCCTATGTCAAGTGGGCGGGGCCGAAGTATGGTGTATTGCTGAGACCAGATACTTGTCCGGTACTCCCAAGAAGGCTCCAGATGACTGGGCCTCAGAGTGGTTTTATATTGACGACGCTCCTCTTCCGGATCCAATCCGGACAGGACTCCCCAAGTTCAGTAACTCTCCGCTGATGGCACGTCTAAGCTAGCGCCCCCGAGGCCCCCAAGAAGAGGATTCCAGGGAAGTACATTTCCTAATGAACAGGATAAAGTTACTGGCCAAATGCAGACTGACGGTGGTCGAGGCGATGGCAATATGTATAATGCGGGGAGTGCAACCGCTTCAATATCGGCACTACAAGGGGACAAACGATGCCACCCGCTGCGGCCATATGGGTCCGGACTCCCCCACCGCTCTGGCAAGGATATTGTCCGACCTGTACAAAGGAGAAGAGGAGGAATTCCTCCATATCAAACCGCGGGACGGATTCTCCATGTACAATCCCCCAAACTGGGTAAGTCGTCATTTATTTTACCGCTTCACTTATTGTGGTGTTCTTTGCTAAAGTTACATGCGTCGATATTTCCAAGCAAGAACTGAGGAGGGATGTGGAAGGAATCACCAACCCTTCTCCGCAGCCAGAGGACCCCGAAAGGGCCCTGGATCCAGGACTCGAAGAAGACCTAGATGCGTCCGTGGAGCTTGCCAACGGGATATTTTATCGGACGAGCCGTGACGGTGCCCCAATGGCTATCACCGCCGATTATCCCGGACCGTTACCTTCGTCGCGTGTAAGCCAAGCCGAAAACTCGATCCTCCGAAGAGAATTGTTTCCTGATGTCACACCTTATCCCTGATATGTCGTGCTTTTTTGCAGAAGCAACGTTCGGAGCGCAGGGCCGAGCCCCTAGGGACCCGTCAGCCACAGCCGTCCAGATTGGGCAGGCTCAAGAGCAAGGCGATTAGAGCCGACACGCCTCTACAGAGGTAAGAAAACAACCTGTCATGCAATTTTGTGGTCGTTTGAAGTATAACACTGCCCTTTGTACATCTTGGCAGGAAGAGGAGTATTCGGACTGTATCCGAAGATCCTGCCAACCACACCTCCACCAGTCGGGCTCCACGACCAACTTCGAGAGGGGAGGCGGACGTAGGGCCGACACCGCATAGTCCTCCGACAGAAGACACAGATATGCTCTCCGCCACCAATTCGGAGGTAGAGAGCACCATGGATCATCGGCATCGACGGGCCGTGCTTCGCAACAACATTTTTTCCGAAGAGGCGTTTAATGCCTTCAATTCCGGAGACGCATACATCCGAGCTACTCAAGGCGAACTTGCTTGGGCGACAGTCCAGTATACCAAAGATATACGGGTAATAAAGCTTTGATGAGCATAGATATATTAGTAGCCCCAAAGACTTGAAATGGTTGAAACAACAATTTTAAGTATCAATTTATGCGCAGATTCTTGTTGATAAGAATGAGCAATTGGCTCGGGAGCTAGAGGAGTGCAAGACTGAACTGAGGGCCACAGTTCCCAAGCTAGAGGAGTCCCAGAAGGCCTCGTGTGGTAATATTTATCTGAATTATATAAGAATGCACCAGTTGGCAACCTGCTAGTATGACAAATTTAACAGAGAGTTCTGTAGACAACCCCGGAGTAAATCCGGAGGGCGGCGCGGGGGACGAGTCGCATCTCCAGAGGCAACTAAAGGCCGATGAGGGCATCCTGACGCAAGTGAATCATGATAAGAATATGCTTAAAGATGCCAATGTTCGGCTGGACGTGGAATTGAAATACGTCCGCGCACAGCTGGCGGACTCCGTGAAGGAGAACAAAAGGCTTCGCCGCGACATATATCGTAAGTGCCTGAACAAACTTTAGTATAGTTCAGCGAGGAAGCATATTGAAAAAGTTATGTTTTGCAAGAATGCTGACGGGTCGCCCTAAGGAGGAGATGCCCGCTTTTGCAGGTGATTTACTGCAGGACCTCTCACAACTACACAAGCGAGCTCGGCAGGTGATGCAGGGCGTCGCGCGGTCTCTGTGGCCGGCAAGCTCCCTGCCAAACGGCATGGGGGGCTTGTGGACATGCTTCCGGGAGCACGTCGGCGCTTTCGTTTATGGAAGATATCAGCATGCCGGCAAGGTGCAAGAGAAGCGTGGGCGATGGTGAACACGCGCTACACCAAGCTGGACCCGAACCATATGGCCGAAGTTGGACCGGCCGGGCCAGATGGGCAATAAATTCCCGTGAGTCTGGTATATGACCAGGTGGCGTTAGCCGCAAAGTATTCTCAATGGGATTGTAAGCTAGATAGCCTGTTGGATGGTATAGAGGATCAATATAATCAGTCCAAATGACTGTGTAATTCGATGGACATAAGTAGCCCCTAGCCGTATTAAAAATCGTTTGTCTTGGCAAACCTTTTCGCTTCAACCCCCGGATCCTAAAGTCTGGGGTGTGTCCAAATACCCGCTCGGTTATATAAAACCGGAGTATGCGTGGAAACCAGGCGTAGGGGTCATAAGTGCTTGAACAGACAAGTACCCGACTAGTTATGTTATATTACATGGTTAGTAAGAAACATCTTCCAGAGAGAATAGTTTCGTTAAGGGTTCCTTTCCCTGGGTAAGCATGTCTCAAGGCCCATGTCCGTACTGCGAACCAAAGCGCAGAACACAAAACTTATGGGGATTAAAGTTATAATAAACGAAGACATCTTTTGTTCACCGACCGAATATTCTCTTAAGGAAACTAGCTTCCGGCTTCACCCAGTCTGAGGTACACATCCGGCTCAACCTACAGTAACAATCGCAGAGGTGCTCCCCTTATGCCCTAGCCGAATTAACGGGAACATAGGGCATATACACAGGAGCCAGGCAACCCAGCTTGGCCACGTCTTAAGTCATATCAATGCATACAATGGTGAAGAAAAGGCACATGTGGAAAAAGAAACGCATGTGCGATGGGCAAGAAGCCCTTAAAGTAACTTATATTAAGCTTCCGTATAGGAAGCCCCCAGTTAAAGTTTACACGCGTAGTGCGGCCGTAGTAATCCGGGAATCCACACTGTATGAAATACTTGTGTGAAAAGAAAGAGATCGAGAAAGGAAAAAGGGAGGGAGCATAATTGACAAAGGAGGGTTAAGGAGACGAACACTAAGTTCGGCGCTTAGGCGTAGAATCTCCGGAGTCTGGCCGCGTTCCATGGATTCGGCTCGAGTATGTTATCAGATGCATTACGTAGGCGGTACGCTCCTCCAGTGAGAACTTTGTCGATGATGAAGGGGCCTTCCCACTTGAATTTGAGCTTGTCCTTCTTCTTCTCTAGTAAGCGTAGAACGAGTTCGCCAATGTTGTAAGTTTTGGCCCGCACTTCTCTGCTTTGGTATCGTCGAGCTTGTTGCTGATAGAATGCGGAACGGGCCTTAGCGATATCGCGCTCCTCCTCCAAGGCGTCCAAGTTATCCTGCCGATCTAACTCGGCTTCCTTCTCTTCGTACATGCGTAGGCGTGGAGAATCATGTATTATGTTGCATGGTAGTACTGCTTCCGCACCGTACACCATAAAAAAGTGTGCGTATCCGGTGGTGCGATTCGGCGTGGTCCGCAGCCCCCAGAGTACGGAGTAGAGCTCCTCGACCCACTGAGTATCCGACTCTGTCAAGGATCGCACTAGTCTGGGTTTGATGCCGCTCATAATAAGAACGTTTGCCTGTTCGACCTGGCCATTTGTTTGAGGATGGTAGACGGAAGCATAGTCGAGCTTAATGCCCATTTTGCCGCACCAAGATTTCACCTCATCAGCCGTGAAATTTGAGCCATTATCAGTGATGATGCTGTGGGGGAAACCGTATCGGTGTACGACCCTGGATATAAAGTCTATAACTGGTCCGGATTCGGCCGTTTTCACTGGTTTGGCTTCTATCCATTTGATAAACTTGTCAACCATGACCAATAAGTATTTTTTCTTATGGCTTCCCCCTTTAAGGGTTCCAATCATATCCAACCCCCAGACCGCGAAGGGCCAAGTTATGGGGATTGTTTGGAGATCCGTGGGGGGCATGTGGCTCTGATTGGCGAAGAGCTGGCAACCGACGCAATGTTGGACAAGGTCCTGTGCATCTAATCGAGCTGTTGGCCAATAGAAACATGTACGGAAGGCTTTGCTGACTAGTGCTCGAGCCGCAGCGTGGTGCCCTCCTAGTCCGGCATGGATTTTAGCCAAGAGCTGCCGCCCTTCCTCTTCGGAGATGCACCTTTGGAGCACTCCGGTAGCACTTTTCTTATAGAGCTCTCCTTCATGGACTTTGTAAGCTTTAGAACGTCGGACAATGCAGCGTGCTTCATTTTGGTCTTCAGGGAGCTCCTGCCTATTTAGGTAGGCCAAGAAAGGCTCAGTCCACAAGGCGATGACAGCCATTATTTCGTGGGTTGACGATGTTATTTCGGTGGCAGAACCTTCGACTATGTCTGATAGTTCGGAATCTGGGGATGTATTCGGATCCGTGCTGGTGTGGCCGGACTCCCCTTCCCATACCACGGATGGCTTGAACAACCTTTTCAGGAATATGTTAGGTGGGACGGGCTCGCGTTTAGCACCGATGCGTGCAAGGACATCTGCCGCTTGATTGTTTTGTCGAGCCACATGGTGGAATTCGAGCCCCTTGAACCGAGCTGACATTTTAAGGATGGCATTATGATAGGCCGCCATTTTCGGATCCTTGGCATCAAAGTCTCCATTTATTTGTGATATTGTGAGGTTTGAATCCCCGCGTACCTCTAGGTGTTGAATGCCCATAGAGACTGCCATCCGGAGACCATGCAACAGAGCCTCGTATTCGGCTGCATTGTTGGAGTCTGTGTATAATATTTGAAGGATGTACTGGACCGTGTCCCTGGTGGGAGAAGTCAGGACTACACCTGCCCCCAGTCCGGCCAGCATTTTAGAGCCCTCAAAGTGCATGATCCAGTTAGAGTACGCGCCGTACTCTTTAGGGAGTTCAGCTTCCGTCCATTCGGCGACGAAGTCGACTAATACTTGCGACTTGATAGCCCGCCGAGGCTTGTACGTTATGTCAAACGGAAGGAGTTCGATGGCCCATTTAGCAATCCGGCCCGTGGCATCGCGGTCATTTATTATATCGTTGATTGGTATTTCGGAGGCCACCATAATCGAACACTCTTGAAAGTAGTGTCGTAACTTTCGGGATGCCATGAAAACTGCGTATGCAATTTTTTGATAGTGTGGGTATCAGAATTTGCAGGGGGTGAGGACCGTGGATACGTAATAAACTGGCTTCTGTAGTGGGAATTTGTATCTGTCAACCTCTCGTTCGACGACGAGTTCTGCGCTTACAACTTGATGTGTTGCAGCTATGTACAGCAGCATAGGTTCGCCGACAGTTGGCGCTGTTAGGACTGGATTACTGGCCAATAAGGTCTTTATTTCATCTAGTCCGGCCGCGGCCGCATCCGTCCACACGAAGTGTTCGGTGCGCCGAAGGAGGCGATAAAGAGGCAATGCCTTTTCTCCTAGCCTGGAGATAAAGCGGCTCAAAGCAGCCACGCATCCAGCTAATTTCTGGATATGTTTGAGGTCTGTTGGTATAGCCAACTGTGACAAAGCTCGGATTTTTGCCAGATTAGCTTCAATTCCTCTGTTGGAAACGATGAAGCCTAGCAGTTTTTCAGAGGGGACGCCGAAAACGCATTTCTTCGGATTCATCTTGATGTCGTATGTTCGTAAGTTGTCAAACGTAAGCCTCAAGTCATCAATTAAGGTTTCGACATGTCTTGTTTTTACGACGATGTCATCCACGTATGCGTCCACTGTTTTTCCGATTTGCTTTTCCAGGCATGTTTGAATCATGCGTTGATAGGTTGCTCCGGCATTCTTAAGCCCAAAAGGCATAGTGTTGGAGCAGAAAGGGCCGTATGGTGTTATGAAAGCTGTTGCTGCTTGGTCGGACTCTGCCATCTTTATTTGATGGTATCCAGAGTATGCGTCGAGGAAACACAGCGAGTCGTGTCCGGCTGTGGCATCGATGATTTGATCGATGCGAGGGAGGGGAAAGGGATCCTTGGGGCAAGCCTTGTTAAGGTCTTTGAAGTCGACGCACAGGCGCCAGGATTTGTCCTTCTTTGGTACCATTACTAGGTTCGCCAGCCAATCCGGATGTTTGATATCTCTAATGAATCCGGCCTCAAGTAACTTGGCTAGCTCCTCCCCCATGGCTTGCCGTTTGGGCTCCAAAAATCGCCTTAGGGTCTGTTTAACAGGTTTGTATCCCTTTAGTATGTTAAGGCTGTGTTCGGCCAATCTACGTGGGATGCCTGGCATGTCCGATGGGTGCCAGGCGAAGATATCCCAGTTCTCGCGTAAGAAGTCGCGCAATGCGGCGTCCATAGCAGGGTTCAATTGTGTCCCGATGGAAGCTATCTTCATGGGGTCCGTTGGGTGGACTTGGAATTTGACTATCTCCTCTGCGGGTTTGAATGAGGTGGACTTGGGTCGCTTGTCGAGTATTACGTCATCCCTGTCCACGGTGGCGTGTAGCATGGTTAATTCTTCGGCCGCTAGGGCTTCGGATAATGCTTCCAAGGCCAGCGTTGTGGTTTTGCTTTCGGCGCAGAGTGCGACGTCCGGATCACTAGCTAGAGTGATGATTCCATTGGGTCTAAGCATTTTAAGCTTATGTACCCGTAATGGGATACGGCTTGGAAGCTTGCAAATGCGTCCCTCCCTAGAAGGGCGTGGTATCCGCTGTTGAAGGGAGCCACATGGAATGTGATTTCTTCGGACCTATAATTCTCTGGGGTGCCGAATACCACATCAAGTGTGATTTTTCCCGCACACCGAGCCTCCCGACTAGGGATAATTCCCCTGAAGGTCGTGCCACTTTGCTCAACGTGGCTTTTGTCAATCTCCATCTTTTTGAGGGTTTCTTTATAGATTAGGTTTAATCCGCTTCCGCCGTCCATGAGTACTTTAGTGAGCCGAAAGCCATCCACTATTGGGCTGAGGACCAGAGCGGCCGGCACCCGGACGGACTGGAATTGGGGTTCATCACTTGCATTGAAGGTTATAGCAGTGTCGTTCCACGGATCTACTTTTGCCACATGGCAAATTTCAGCGGAGCTTCGATGCGCTCGCTTGCGCCAATTGTTTGAGGCGAAGGTCTCGAAGACCGTCAGCACCGTATGGAGTTCTTTGGCGGGATGTGGTTCTGCTTTATGGCTCCCAAGGAGATCCTCGCCACTCTTAGCTACCTGCGGGAGTATCCAACATGCTCTAAGGCTATGGGTCGGGGTAGCGTCCGGCATGCTGTGAAGCTTACATGGCCCGTTGAGCCATCCTTCCAATACGGTTCCACACCCTGGGGCGGGTTTTGGTTTCTTTGGAATTGAGTTGGTCAACTTACGAGAGTTCGGCCGTTTAGTTCGGACAAAGGTTCCGGTGAGGGCCGTACTATCCCAAAATTCTGTCTGGGTTTTCCAGGCACTTTCCATCGCACAATACTTTTGTACTATGGTTGCCAAGTCTGCAAAGTGCTCTATGTCACGGCGACTTATAGCATTAAGGAGTCCTTTGTTCGTGCAGTTTCTGCAGAAAAGAGAGACTACGTCCTCGTCGTCGCAGTCCTTGACCTTATTAAGAGCAAGGAGAAATCTGGCCCAGTAACGATGTACCATCTCCTGGGGCTCCTGCAGGACACGGAAGAGACGGATTAAGTCCGAGTGGGCATCACTGGCCGAAGCCAGATTTTGATCCGATCCGTCGCCCGAGGGCACGAGAAGTACCGAGCCTGACAGTTCGGGATTTGGAGTATTACCTAATCACCTTGGCCCAGCGCCCGATTCTAAGTCCGGAAGCTGGGTCATGTAGTCCTTTGGGTGGGCGTTCGGCTCACTGGATTCGGTGATCCGAACATAATCCGTCCTCAAAGTTGAGGGGCGGCCCACGTGTGATTCCTCCACTGCCGCTATCTCGTGGGTGGCCGGCGGGGATCTAATGTCCCTCTGGTCGGGTTCAAGCCCAATCCGGTCATAGTCCGTAGTGACTCCCAAGGCAGCGATGCGATCCAAGAGTTCGTTAACAGAGGAGTGCTCCATCGGATCCATCTATTCGGAAAGCTCCGAACCAATGCGAAGGTTATGCGTGATGACCCGAGAGGACATCGTCGGCGCGACAGCCAATGGGGCGGTCATAATGAAGCCGCCAAGCCGGAGAGTTTGGCCTACAGCCATCGCTCCCCCAGAAGTGATATTGTCCTTGACAACGAGACGAGCCATCGAGCCCTTGCAGTGGCAACATGGAGGAACTCTCAATGAAAGCACCAATGTCGGTGTCAAAACCGGCGGATCTCGGGTAGGGGGTCCCGATCTGTGCGTCTTAGGCTGATGGTAACAGGAAGCAAGAGACACAATGTTTACCCAGGTTCGGGCCCTCTCGATGGAGGTAAAACCCTACTTCCTGCTTGATTAATATTGAAGATATGTGGAATACAAGAGTAGATCTACCACGAGATCGTAGAGGCTAAACCCTGAGAGCTATCCTATGATGGTATGATTGTAATTGTGATCGGCCTTCTAAGGACCATCCTCTCCGGTTTATATAGACACCGGAGAGCTAGGGTTTACATGGAGTTGGTTACAAGGAAGGAAACACAATATACGGATTGCTAAGCTTGTCTTCCACGCAAAGGAGAGTCCCATCCGGACACGAGCCGAAGTCTTGAGTCTTGTATCTTGACGCTTCTTTAGTCCGGACGATGTATATAGTCCAGCTGTCCGGATACCCACTTATCCAGGACTCCCTTAGGCCCCCCGTAAGGCAGTTGACGCTCTTCTTTTGCCGCAAGAAATCTAATTTTATGAGAAAAATCTGGGCGAAAAATTCAACCCAATCAGAGTTACGGATCTCCGGATATAAAAGAAACGGTGGAAGGGCATAATCTGAGAACGCAGAAACAGAGAGAGACAGAGAGACAGATCCAATCTCGGAGGGGCTCTCGCCACTCCCACACCATGGGAGCCAAGGACCAGAGGGGAAACCCTTCTCCCGTCTAGGGAGAAGGTAAAGGAAGAAGAAGAAGGGGGGCTCTCTACCCCTTGCTTCCGGTGGCGCCGGAATGCTGCCGGGGGCCATCATCATCACCGCGATCTACACCAACACCTCCGCCGTCTACACCAACATCTCCATCACCTTCCCCCATCTATATTCGGCGGTCCACTCTCCCGCATCACGCTGTACCCTCTACTTGAACATGGTGCTTTATGCTTCATATTATTATCCAATGATATATGTTGCCATCCTATGATGTCTGAGTAGATTTTCATTGTCCTATCGGTGATTGATGAATTGCTATGATTGGTTTGAGTTGCATGTTTTATTATAGGTGCTGTCCTAGGGTGCCCTCCGTGTCACGCAAGCGTGAGGGTTCCCTCTGTAGGGTTTGCAATATGTTCATGATTTTCTTAGGGTGGGTGGCGTGAGTGACAGAAGCACAGACCCGAGTAAGTAGGTTGTTTGCATATGGGATAAAGGGGACTTGATACTTTAATGCTATGGTTGGGTTTTACCTTAATGATCTTTAGTAGTTGCGGATGCTTGCTAGAGTTCCAATCATAAGTGCATATGATCCAAGAAGAGGAAGTACGTTAGCTTATGCCTCTCCCTCAAATAGAATTGCAATAGTGATTACCGGTCTAGTAACGTAGTCAATTGCTTAGGGACAATTTCACAACTCCTACCACCACTTTTCCACAGTCGCTATATTTACTTTATTGCTTCTTTATCTAAACATCCCCTAGTTTATATTTACATGTACTTTATTATCTTGCAAACCTACCCTATCACACCTACAAAGTACTTCTAGTTTCATACTTGTTCTAGGTAAAGTGAACACTAAGAGTGCATAGAGTCGTATCAGTGGCAGATAGGACTTGAGAGAACATTTGTTCTACCTTTAGCTCCTCGTTGGGTTCGACACTCTTACTTACCGAAAGAGGCTACAATCATTCCGTATACTTGTAGGTTATCGAGACTTTTTCTAGCGCCGTTGCCGGGGAGTCATAGCGTGGGGTGAATATTCTCGTGTGTGCTTGTTTTCTTTATCACTAAGTAATTTTTATTTGATGTTCTAAGTTGTTCTCTATCTTTAGTTATGGGTAGAAAACGTAAAATACCAAAAAAATAGTTGTACCTACTGCACCAATGGTTGAAGAACCACTCAAAATCTATCACACTCTTGAAGCTTTTTACTTGGATCATCTTCGATCCCTATGTGCTCGTGCTGAAACTCCAACTAGCTTAGTTGAGGGCAAATCTTTAGATGATCATGCTTGTTATGTGCGACACCGTATATCTGAAAAAGGGAAACTTTTACTAGATCAAATTCATCGTTTGCAATGCTATGCTTGGACTTTATGTGAATTATATGATGTTACTTGTTGTGCTGAAAACCCTAAGAAACACCTTCCCTACCAATGTGAGGTTATTGATAATGGAATCGTATCTTTTAAGGGTGCTTATAATTACTATGATGTTCAACAAATTGAAGAATTTGTTGCTTTTAAGGGTGCTTATAAAATTGCTTCTTTGATTGAAAAGTATGATGCTACTCTTTACAAATCTGAAATTTTTCCCATACTTGAATATTTTTATGATAATTATGCTTCTAATGCCTATGTTAAACTATATATTGAGAAATTCTTCGCTGTCCAAGAAGAGAGTAATATTTTGCAGGAAGCTGTGGAAGAAGAAATTGATGAAACTGTGAGCTCATTGGATGAAAAAGATGATGAGGAGAGCGAGGAACAAAAGGAGGAAGAGCGGATTAGCTACCCGTGCCCACCTTCTAATGAGAGTAACTCTTCAACTCGTACATTCTTTAATTTCCCTTCATGCTTACCGAAGGATGATTGCTATGATGATTACTATGATGATTGCTATGATGATAGTTATGATCCCGTTGATTCTATTGAAATATCCCCTTTTGATGATGCTTGTTATGCTTGTGGCCAAGATGCCAATATGAATTATGCTTATGGAGATGAACTTGCTATAGTTCCTTATGTTAAACATGAAATTGTTTCTATTGCACCCATGCATGATAGTTCTATTATCTTTTTGAATTCTCCCAACTACACTATATCGGAGAAGTTTGTGTTAACTAAGGATTATATTGATGGGTTGCCTTTTACCGTTGCACATGATGATTTTGATGAATATAATATGCATGTGATTGCTGCTCCTACTTGCGATTATTATGAGAGAGGAACTAAATCTCCACCTCTTTATGTTTCCAACACGATAGAATTACAAGAAACTGCTTATACCATGCATTGGCCTTTACTTGGTGTGCATGAATTGTTCTTTTATGAAATGCCAATGCATAGGAAGAGAGTTAGACTTCTTCGCTGCATGATATATGTTACTTTGTGCTCACTACTAAATTGCAAATCATTGTTAATTAAAATTGGCTTTGATATACCTTGGGATCCGGGTGGATTCATTACTTGAGCACTATATGCCTAGCTTAATGGCTTTAAAGAAATTGCTGCCAGGGAGACAACCCGGAAGTTTTAGAGAGTCATTTATTTCTGTTGAGTGCTTTTATACAGTCTAAAAACAAATTATAAATAAAGAGGGCAACCTAAAAACTTTTCAAAAAGGAAAGTGAAAGTGAGAAAGACAAGCATTGTTGAATTGGGAGCAAGCCTTGAACTTGTTCATGCTCACGGAAACTTTGTGAATCTTGATTACAGAAACTTTTCATAAAAAATAATTATCCCCTTGTATAATTCCATTGTATTATAAAAATAATGTGCCAAGGTTTGCCTTTAGGATGTTTACAATGCTTGTTGGTTTGTATGGTGCAGGACAGAAACTTCGGCTGTAGTGCGCGATTTTACATTTTTAACTGGAAAGTCAAAAGGTTATGATTCTTTTTGCACTGTCTTGCTGGACAAATTTTTTATTTTTCCTAATTTTGGTAGAATGTTTGGGGTACAGGAAGTATGGTGAATGTTCAGATTGCTACAGACTGTTCTGTTTTTGACAGATTCTGTTTTTGATGCATAATCTGCTTGTTTTGATGAAACGATCAATTTATATCAGTGGATTAAGCCATGGAAAAGCTATATTACAGTAGACACAATGCAAAAACAAAATATGAATTGGTTTGCTACAGTACTTAGAGTAGTGATTTGCTTTATTATACTAACGGATCTTACCGAGTTTTCTGTTAAAGTTTTGTGTGGATGAAGTGTTTGATCGAGGAGGTCTCGATGTGAGGAAAAGAAAGAGAGGCAAGAGCTCAAGCTTGGGGATGCCCAAGTCACCCCTAGTAAATATTCAAGGAGACTCAAGCGTCTAAGCTTGGGGATGCCCGGAAGGCATCCCCTCTTTCTTCAACAAGTATCGGTATGTTTTCGTATTCGTTTCGTTCATGCGATATGTGCAAATCTTGGAGCGTCTTTTGCATTTAGTTTTCAATTTTCTTTTATGCACCATGCTGGTATGAGATAGTCCTTGGTTGATTTATAGAATGCTCATTGCACTTCACTTAAATCTTTTGAGTATGGCTTTATAGAATGCTTCATGTGCTTTACTTGTATCAATTGAAGTTTGGATTGCATGTTTCTCTTCACATAGAAAACCCTCATTTGTAGAATGCTCTGTTGCTTCACTTATATTTGTTAGAGCGTGGGCATATCTTTTGTAGAAAGAATTAAACTCTCTTGCTTCACTTATATCTATTTAGAGAGATGACAGGAATTGGTCATTCACATGGTTAGTCATAAAATCCTACATAAACTTGTAGATCGCTGAATATGATATGTTTGATTTTTGCAATAGTTTTGCCATATAAAGATGGTGATATTAGAGTCATGCTAGTGGGTAGTTGTGGATTGTAGAAACACTTGTGTTGAGGTTTGCAAGTCCCGTGGCATGCACGTATGGTAACCATTGTGTGACAAATTTGAAGCATGGGGTGTTTCTTTGATTGTCTTCCTTATGAGTGGCGGTCGGGGACGAGCGATGGTCTTTTCCTACCAATCTATCCCCCTAGGGGCATGCGTAGTAGTACTTTGCTTTGAGGGTTAATAAACTTTTGCAATAAGTATATGAGTTCTTTATGACTAATGTGAGTCCATGGATTATACGCACTTTTACCTTTCCATCATTGCTAGCCTCTTCGGTACCGTGCATTGCCCTTTCTCACCTTGAGAGTTGGTGCAAACTTCGCCGGTGCATCCAAACCCCGTGATACGATACGCTCTATCACACATAAACCTCCTTATATCTTCCTCAAAAAAGCAACCATACCTACCTATTATGGCATTTCCATAGCCATTCCGAGATATATTGCCATGCAACTTCCATCATCATATACATGACTTGAGCATTCATTGTCATATTGCCTTGCATGATTGTAAGATAGCTAGCATGATGTTTTCATGGCTTGTCCATTTTTTGATGTCATTGCTACGCTAGATCATTGCACATCCCGGTACACCACCGGAGGCATTCATATAGAGTCATATCTTTGTTCTAGTATCGAGTTGTCATATTGAGTTGTAAGTAAATAAAAGTGTGATGATCATCATTACAGAGCATTGCCCCATAAAAAAGATAGGCCAAAGAAGCCTAAATAAAAAAAGGGGCCAAAGAAGCTCGCAAAAAAAAAGAAAAAAAAAGGCAATGTTACTATCCTTTTACCACACTTGTGCTTCAAAGTAGCACCATGTTCTTCGTATAGAGAGTCTCTTATGTTGTTACTTTCTTATACTAGTGGGATCTTTTCATTATAAAACTTGGCTTGTATATTCCAATGATGGGCTTCCTCAAATGCCCTAAGTCTTCATGAGAAAGCAAGTTGGATGCACACCCACTTAGTTTTCAGTTTGAGCTTTCATATACTTATAGCTCTAGTGCATCTGTTGCATGGCAATCCCTACTCCTCGCATTGACATCAATTGATGGGCATCTCCATAGCCAGTTGATTAGCCGCGTCGATGTGAGACTTTCTCCCTTTTTTTGTCTTCTCCATATAAACCTCCACCATCATATTCTATTCCACCTATAGTACTATATTCATGGCTTGCGCTCATGTATTGCGTGAGGGATGAAAAAGCTGAAGCGCGTTAAAAAGTATGAACCAATTGCTTAGCTTGTCATCGGGGTTGTGCATGATGGGAGCATTTTGTGCGACGAAAATGAAGCATGGCCAAAATATATGATTTTGTAGGGATAAGCTTGCTTTGGCCTTGTTGTTTTGAAAAGACATGATTGCTTTATTAGTACGCTCGATGTATTATTGTTTTTATGTCAAACAATAGACTATTGCTTTGAATCACTCGTGTCTTAATATTCATGCCATGATTAGACATATGATCAACATTATGCTAGGTAGCATTCCACATCAAAAAATTATCTTTTTTATCATTTACCTACTCAAGGACGAGCAGGAATTAAGCTTGGGGATGCTGATACGTCTTCGTCGTATATATAATTTTTGATTGTTCCATGCCAATATTCTACAACTTTCATATACTTTTGGAAACTTTTTATACTATTTTTGGGACTAACATATTGATCCAGTGCCCAGTGCAAATTCCTGTCTGTTTTTACGAAGTCCAAATGGGATAAAAACGGACGGTGAATTATTTTGGAATATTTGTGATTTTTGGGAAGTAAAATCAACACGAGACGATGCCCGAGGGGGCCAGGAGATAGGGGGACGCGCCCTAGGGAGGCAGGTGCGCCCTGGACTCTCCTGGGGCCCCCATAAGGCGGTTGACGCTCTTGGTTTTCCGCAAGAAAGCTAATTTTATGAGAAAAATCTGGGCGAAAGATTCACCCCAATCAGAGTTACAGATCTCCGGATATAAAATAAACGGTGGAAGGGCGGAATTTGAGAACGCAGAAACAGAGAGAGACAGAGAGACGGATCCAATCTTGGAGGGGCTCTCGCCCCTCCCACACCATGGGAGCCAAGGACCAGAGGGGAAACCCTTCTCCCGTCTAGGGAGAAGGTCAAAGAAGAAGAAGAAGAAGAAGGGGGGCTCTCTCCCCCTTGCTTCCGGTGGCACCGGAACGCTGCCGGGGGCCATCATCATCACCGCAATCTACACCAACACCTCCGTCGTCTTCACCAACATCTCCATCACCTTCCCCCATCTATATTCAGCGGTCCACTCTCTCGCATCCCGCTGTACCCTCTACTTGAACATGGTGCTTTATGCTTCATATTATTATCCAATGATGTTTTGCCATCCTATGATGTCTGAGTAGATTTTCGTTGTCCTATCGGTGATTGATGAATTGCTATGATTGGTTTGAGTTGTATGTTTTATTATTGGTGCTGTCCTATGGTGCCCTCCATGTCGCGCAAGCGTGAGGGTTCCCGCTGTAGGGTTTGCAATATGTTCATGATTTTCTTAGGGTGGGTGGCGTGAGTGACAGAAGCACAGACCCGAGTAAGTAGGTTCTTTGCGTATGGGATAAAGGGGACTTGATACTTTAATGCTATGGTTGGGTTTTACCTTAATGATCTTTAGTAGTTGCGGATGCTTGGTAGAGTTCCAATCATAAGTGCATATCCAAGAAGAGAAAGTATGTTAGCTGATGCCTCTCCCTCAAATAGAATTGAAATAGTGATTACTGGTCGAGTAACGTAGTCAATTGCTTAGGGACAATTTCACAACTCCTACCACCACTTTTCCACACTCGCTATATTTACTTTATTGCTTCTTTATCTAAACAGCCCATAGTTTATATTTACGTGTTCTTTATTTTCTTGCAAACCTATCCTATCGCACCTACAATGTACTTCTAGTTTCATACTTGTTCTAGGTAAAGTGAACACTAAGCGTGCGTAGAGTCGTATCAGTGGCAGATAGGACTTGAGAGAATATTTGTTCTACCTTTAGCTCCTCGTTGGGTTCGACACTCTTAATTATCGAAAGAGGCTACAATTATTCCGTATACTTGCGGGTTATCACCGCGCCGATAGCACCAAGGCGGTGGATGACGATGAGGCCTAGGAAGGGGACGACGCGGAGCCAGGGAAGACGTGGCAGTGGATGCCCATGCGGAGAGGAGTACGAGGGTTCACTGGTTCGGCTGCGGTGTGAGGCTGCCGTTGCCACAGAATAACAAGGGGTGTGGGTGAGTAGAGGGATGGCCTGGCCAGCCGTGGGAGTAGTAGGGGCGGTGAGGCCTCCGCGACATCACAGTCGGCCACGGGAGGTAGGAGCACGCGGCACGACCGGCGCTGGTTTGGGCGACTGGAGCAAGAAGACCAGAGGTTGAAGAAGCACTACGGTCGTTGGATGGACATCGTACGGTCACTGGAGCTAGAATGGTTCATATATTAACTAAGTTGACAAAGCCCTCCATCCCCGTCAACTTAGTAGGCCCACAAGTCAGCCTCCCTCTATGGTGGGTCCCAGCTGGCAGGGGGTATTCATTTTTTTTTTGTGCAATAAGGAGGCACTTCCTTGCGTGCGAAGATATAGTTGGTGGGTCTGACCTGTCAGTGGAGGGGACGTTTTTTCATGAAATACGGAGGCCCTTCCGGTGGGTCCTCAAGTGGAGGAATCATTATTTTGCGCGTAATAAGGAGGCATTTCCTTGTGTGCGGCCGTGGACCCAACTGTCAGCCTATCCATGTACAGTCCACTTTCGATGGATGTCGTTCATTGACCACGTTGACCATGCTGCACCGAGAGCTCCAGGGCACTGGACGACGGTGAGGCCTATGAAGGGAAGGACACGAAGCCGGGGAAGACATGGCAGTGACTGCCCCATGCAATGGAGAGTATGAGGGTTGACTGGTTCGGCTGCCGTCGCCGAAAAATAACAGGAGGTGTGGGTGAGTAGAGGGATAGACAGGCCAGGGATGTGAGTATGATGGGGCCGTGAGGCCTGCCCGGCAGCCCAGCCGACCACGAGAGGTGGGAGCAGGCAGTTCCAACGGCGCTGGTTTGGGCGGCTGGGGCAATCAGAGACTAAAGAAGCATGATTGCCGTTAGATTGACATCTAACGGTCTGACGCTGGTAGAGTCGATTGTTGACTAAGTTTCTTTTTTGAGAAACCTTGTGTACACATGAACTTAGTAGGCCCAGTCAGCCTCCAAATCTGTGGCACACAACATAGAACCCAATTGCTATTTTTTTAATAATTTGCAGCCCATTTGCTATTTTTAATAATTTGCAGCCCATTTGCTAATTCTTAAGTAATTTATTACAGTCCATTTTCTGCCCAGGACCACGGTCAGAAAGTTCAACCTTATTTTGCATATTTCGGTGGAGTCCAAACTGTTGTAATCCCGAAATGATAAACATTTTTTTAAGAACTTATTGATTTGCCAAAAAATCGTTTTGTTTTTGTAAGCAAATAAGACGTGGGATAATTGAGTTGGTTTAAGGGTTGGCTTCAGATAAAGTGAGGTGTATATGTTTGAGGGATTTTAGCGTAATTGAGATATACATGGTCAATAGTGTGTGCACTCATGGTTGATCAATTTGTTTCACAGTTTGGACTATGAGATAACGATACTTTTAAACATGCGTGGTATACCTTGATGTACCAGAATTACAAACCTAATATTGGAATTTTGTAATTCGACTCCATCATTAGCTTTTGTAATCTATCTATTATATAATTAAGACAAGAGGCAAACAAGCTATTACGTTTGTCCACATATGCTAATATTATTTGCACCGTTTGATGAGAATAGTAATGGCTTAGATTTAATAGTTTTTACGTAACACATATTTAACATGTATATGTGCCAGCACATTGAGTTGTCACGTATATGCATATATAAGGCAAAGTGAATTAAAATTAAGGAGCTGGAAACTATAGCAGACTAAGGGACACGTACGCCAAATCATGTGTACAAAATCGGGAACATAGAACCATAAACCATCACGTTTCTTCCTAAAAAACATCACGTTTCTACATAGAGGAAGTATACTACAATTCTGTTTGCATGCACCTAACGACAAGGACACATGAACTAAAAAAACAACAAATGCACGTACATTACATCGGTCGGACTTGGAAAGCCAAACGATCAAGCGGTAGTTTTTTTTAGAAATACGTACCAGTAATAGCCATACATCAAAATGGAACACCGGTTATTTCAATAAAAACTAAACACCGGCCACTATATCCAAACAAAACACCGCCCAGGCCACCTACAAAACTAAGTCCAACTCAAAGAAAAGCCCAACCAGACAAGGAGTCGAGCGTGTGTGTGGGCTGTGGCTGAATGATGTAACACAACCATTTTGTAGAGCCACAATGTTAATTGTACCCAAGCCGTTCATAAATTTGGAGCTCAGGCTACAATTAAAAAGTAATACAATCTTTTTTCAAAAATCCCGTTAAAAATAATTTAGTACCATGGAATAATTTATTGTGCATTAGTATCACCTAGCGACAAATTATACATATGTCGAATATATCGATATATAAGTGTGGAACTAGGGTCACGAGAGCCTTGGCTAAAAAATGCAATTCCAGCGAGACAATGTCTTTAGTAAGCAAAAAAAATGAAGCAAGACAAAGACGAGCTGAGTCACGCGAATTTGGAGCCCGAAGCCAATTTCTTCAAAAATTAAGACGAACCAAGTCATGCAGAATTAGCAGCCAGTCTCTAAAGAAATGATTACCGATGAGAGATAGGTTTCACAATATCTTAAACACGCAAGGTCATGTACTAGGAAGAACGAAAGAGTTTATATATGTATAAGCATTGCGTACACCACATGCATGAATTTCTTTTAGAAAGAATAGGTGGATAAACGACGATGTGTTACTATTGTAAGAGAGAACAAAAAATATTGAAGGTGAGTGTGGTGGACTTTCTACAACCTATAATGAAACAAAAAAACATGCCACAAGCAGATTTAAAATTGATGGAAAGGGGACAAATGACCAAAAAGTAATAATTCAATGTGAACTAATATAAACTTTTAAAAATAACCATTAGAAATTGAAAATTAATGCATATATGATATGGTGAGTACACAAAGGCAACCCACGGTTCTTCCGTCGCACCAAGACCAAAATCCCTATTCCTTAAACTATAGGTGAGATTTTTGTTTACAGAAAGGGCAAATTTCCTCTTTACAGTACCTTAGCAGTTTATCGAGTAATTATTAGTTAACTAATCAAGCTTTTAACCAGTATTTTATGATATACTGTGTTGGCTTGAACATGCAAAAACTTATTTTAAACCATATTGTGAAACAATACTGCTGAAATACACGAGTGACCCAGATAGAAATTTCGTTCTCAAATGAAGTCAAAAAACCCTATATTAATGAAGAATGTATATTATAGCATCTACTCCCTCCGTTCCTAAATATTTTTCTTTCTAAAGATTTCAACAAGTGACTACATACAGAGCAAAATGAGTGAATCTATACTCTAAAATATGTCTATATACATTTGTATGTGGTAAAAAGACAAATATTTAGTAACGGAGGGAGTAATATATAATTAAAAGAAGAGACAAACATACCATCATATTCGTCCACACAGATTAAATTATCTCAATCGTTTATTTTAGATATTAACGATCGAGATTTAAAAGAAGTGGGGTTACATACAAATATTATCACACACAAGATAATTTGACATGGTACGTAGGAATAGGTCAACACCTGTTATGTCAAACTCATATGCCTTTCCTATTTAAAAAGACTAAAAAAAATCTGGCCGATTGGAATCATGCATAAGCATGCGTGTTGGTATTGCAATAGGGAAGCCAACTCCTATATGGACTCTTGATTAATTAGTGCATCACTTTTTTTGAGTTGTAGTGCTTCGTGCTGGGATAAAAACTTCTCAACCTGGATTTAAAATAAAACAAAATAGATTCGTACGTACGTAGTATATATATAACAATGAGTTTGGGGTGAAAAAAATTGGCTAGACAATTTCTTTACATAATAATGATGTTACCCTGGATTTAAAATAAAACAAAATAGATTCGTACGCACATAGTACATATATAGCAATGAGTTTGGGGTGAAAAAAATTGGCAAGACAATTTTTTTACATAATAAATATGTTACCCATGATAATTCATGCATCGGCAACTCATGCGAGAAATACAATGACTAAAATTATAATGATACCATCACAATTCCAAAATGATCTGATCTGTTAGTAAACTTTACCGGAAGTACATAACATCTCTATATGAAAAAAAAAATACAAACCATCTCAAAGATATAAATTACATTGAGATTCCAAGTCCACTGAACGAGTACTACTGCCGCCAGGACGAGTCAGGATCAATGCATGCAAGACATTCAGTATTGTGGTACATGTGTGAGCAACATATCATACAGAATCCTTGCAAAAAAACATATCATACAGAAGCAAAATGATATTGTGTCTATAACAATAATGATATTGTGTCTATAACAATAGAAAATGGACAGCACGTAGTTCAAGTATCCATCAAGTCATCTCAATTGTGTAAGAACATAAATGTCTCAGAACAAAATTTATCTGTACAATAAGGGATAGAAAGCTATGACAATAGTTATAGAGAATATTCTTGAAAGGTTAATTTGGTGGGGAAAAATAGAGCAAGAGATAATGTAGTTATGAACTAGAGACAAACCATGCTGAATATTTTATACATTTTTTTGTTATGCCAAAGAAATATAGATCAACAAAAAATAACATAGACATGACAAAATAATTCGATGATGATTATAACAAGGGGAGAGAGAGAAGGAGAGAGAGAGTTTTTACAACTTTATTTAGCATATAACGATAATGTAATAGCTTAGATTGTTGATCATGCGAAACAAATATAATAAGATGAGCTACCAAGAAAGTATTGGGAGGGTGACATGTACCAAATGAACAATGCATGTATTACAACCAACGAGGAAAATAGCAAAAACTATTTAAAAATTAAATAAAATACATCAATTCTAGCCGCGCAATTGCGCGGGTGAACCCGCTAGTTCATTTAAACGGAGGTACATTTTTTAAGCCGGGATTTCGTGATTTCAAATTCATATATCAAACCTAGAGATATACACATACGGGCATGTTCAAACTTTATAATCATCCACTTTATTCATACACATACACATTTTTGCTTTTGTCATCATATTTAAGATAAACACATTTGGAATTTCATTTGAATTGGACCGTATGATGGTATTTGCTTGTAGTAGCTCAATGATCCATATTTTAATTGAATGGACAATCTAAGTTTCGAGTTGGAGACATTGATTTTCAAAACTTGCACTTTTTTTGCGTGCAAAACAAACAAATTCTCGGCCATGATATCATAATCGGCCATACAAGAGCAAAATATAATTTCAGGCGTCAAAAGCTTTCTACTTCCCGCTCACATCGAAATATCTCGCGCCCAAAAGTTTAGCCCTGCGATATTCCTGATTTACCCCTGCCACATGAACAGAAAGGGCTGCTTTGGTAACTCCATTGTTTTCCCCTCTTTGCCTCCAACATTCTTCCCCAGAGCCCCTCCCCTTCCCCTCCCCGACCCCCCCAACCACGGAAAGGCACCGAATCTAGTCCTCCACCGCAGCGGTGGACCTCACACCCCGCCAGATCTACCTTCCGCACCTTAGAACCCCCAACTGCCAACTCACCTCGACGCCGCCTTCCCTAAAAATCCTGCGGCAATCGGCATAACATCAAGCAAGTGTTGTTGACCGTGCTCAGGCGTAGGAGGGAAAAAACGATCGCGTGTCTCCTCGTTTCTCACGACTCTATTCCTAGTCATGGGCAAAATGAACCTTATGAGGACATAAACACGAACCGGGAGAGTGATAACCCTAGTTTTACACCATAACTTGAGTATCCGATAGATAACCTTCCTATGACAGATGGGGTGTATAGATGATAGGGAACCACCTGTTCAAGACTTGTTAGCGCGCCTAGTGTATGGCGTTGTTGAGAAATGAAAGGTGTATACCCCTTCAGATCTTGACGGTTACATGCTGACATCACCGTTCATGACGTTATTATATATCTTTACCTGATAACTCTTACGGACATTATTGATGTAAACGTAATAGAGGGTAGTCCAAAACCTACCGATTCATCTTACTTTGAGAAAATACACATGAAAAACGATCAATAAAACCGTTCATAATACGCTAAAGGATGATGCGAGGAAATCAATAAGGACGAGAGAAATGCATGCAGGATTGAGCCGCTTCAGCGACTGGCTTGTCCACCGCTCCAGATCTTCTTGACCGCCATCATGGTCCACCACACCGGATCTGCTTAACTGGCGCCCTCGTCCATCACAGTGTAGGCCCTTCACTGACTCCCTTGTCCGCCCCTTCGCTGGCCCTTCATACAAGCCCTCGTCCACCGCAACAGATCCGCCTCACCGAAAGCATTGTACAACACGCCCAGCGAAGCCTTCGTCCAGTGCACCGGACCCGCTCCACGAATGCCATATTCAACTCCATTGGCCCTGCTTTACCGACGCCGCAGCCTCATCAGGTTATTTCGATTTGCACTCCTTCAGGTTTTTTCTTTATCGTGCAACTGTTCACTTACCACATATGAGCTTTCTTGTATGTCAACAGGCACCGCAATCGTAGCACCGGAGCCGCTTTAGCGATGGCAACAGCCATACCAAACTCAACCGCAACACGAGCACCATCGATGATCCTTAGCTATCAAGTATGACAACGATACCCATATGCCGCCGAGAATGAGGTACTATTATCCAACGGCCGGCGCCTACGTTCACTTTCTTAGCATAAGCACCGCACCTTTGAATTTCTTCAGGGCATCATTCAGTTTTTCATGAGAGGCCTTATTATGCTTGCACCTGTAGGGCTATACTTCCGGCAATGAACATGTTACATGTGCTAAATTACATACTAGTGCACATTATAGTTAATATGCTTTAGTTTTGTCCTAAGTATTACTATACTTCCTAGATATCACTGCCTACTATTTTACTTCTTAAATGCTATATTTATGATAATGGTGTTGTTCTGATGCCACCTGTTGGTTCCATCAGACTGCTTAATGTTCTCTATGCTTAATTACACATCAGCAAACTAGCATGTGGTTCCGCTGCTTTTTGTTCGTTTTACCCTACATTTTCTAATGCTAGCTATTACATCACTGCTCCGAGCCTCTATTCATTACTTGTTTGTGTGTTCTTGATCTTCCCAAGTTGCATCACTAATTTGATGCTTCTCTTAATTATGGAGCTGCCAACCCCATCAAGCAAAATATTTGTTCTTTTGGGGTTGGCACCTCGAACAAGCATAAAAATAGAGGGAAGCAGATATATTGTCGTGTATGCACACACCCTTCTTTCATTAGTTTAGATGGACCATTGATGATCAATTCGGACCAGTGCATGCGATTAAAATTAATTTTACCTAAATAGGGGGTGCAGAATAAACTACAACAACTAGATTTGCAACCACGGGATATTGACGATATCTTTAAAGAACATTGCAATAGCAGTGAGGCTTCACAGCAACATATGGTAAGACAGTGTGTTTTAGTACAGGTGAAATGTAATGCGAGTGGGTTGCTTTCTTGGCTTGTGCCCTCAACCTGTAATCCTACAGACTTACAAATCGTTCAGTTGTCTGCTTTGTTGTATTGCTTGATTCGAATGCTTGTTTGTTTTTATGCTATACCTGAGTTGGCCAATATGTCAGCAGTGTCTGCTGTACTATCGTAAAGAGATGCATGCCTAGTTCATTTGAGTCCTTAACTTTTCCTCTGAACTTCATCACAAGACTGTCTTCGTAGTTTATATGAGGCCACACTGTTAAGTGCTTTCTCAGATTATTTCAACTGCTTAGATGCCTTGGCAACTTAAATATAGCGGTGGTACACTCTCTTTCAACTAGAGATGTCAACTGGGTCCTGTTTAATCCCGATTAAAGTCCACTAGTGGTATGATAGTTCAAAAGCATTTTTGTTTTCTGAGGAAAATGAACTAGGGAGCTAGCAAAAACTAACTAGATGGGACTGGCGGATGTCATTTATTTGCCACTTACATCCCCAGTTTCATCTTACCTTTTAATTTCTTTTCGGATGATGCTGCTTCGAACCATTTAAATATAGCTTGACATGCTCGGCAATAATTCGTATGTCGTTTACCATGTAAGCTTACTGCCTGGATCATGCGATAACTATCTCTTACTTATGTCCAGCGGAAACCTTTCAGGATGCCATTTACACTAGGACACAATGTACAACCCCAGAATCTATTTATGGAAGCAGTGCGCCATCCATGTTACCAGATGGTAGCAGTTCAGAGGCAACACCACCGGAGAGCAGTTTGAGCATAGATATTATAGTTCTTGAGGCTCTACTAGAGGCAGAAAGAGATGGTGTGGCTGCCATGAATGAGGTAATCTTTATCTTGAGGCTGGAAATTATGGAATTAGCCGCACGCATTATGGAAGCAACCCAAGAATTGGAGGAAGTGAGAATGTTGCATTTGAAGACGGAGGAGGTCCTGCTGCTTCTGCTATCTGAAGCCCAGGGTAATCCGGTTCTTCTTTATATACCAGTTGAAATTCTCATTAGATTATTGTACTTGCATGTTGGGTCATGTCTCTGAATGGATTATGTTGTAAGACCCCCTATGTTGTCCATGTGTTGTAATGATCCGAATTTTTTAGGCGAGGTAATCCTCGATACTTGTATGATTGACAAAAGGTGAACTATTTTTTGTGTGAGCATATTGTATTGGATGAAATAACTGTTTGACTCAAAGTGTATCCAACCTACTGAATTCGAAGATCACGACATTTCTAAACCATAATCATATATAAAGGTGGAATAAATCTTTGTTGTGGTTTTGAAGAAATAAATAACAAAACGTAGAATTGTTGGGGAACGTTGCATAAAATAAAAAAATTCCTACGTTCACCAAGATCAATCTATGAGTTCATCTAGCAACAAGAGAGAGGAGTGCATCTACATACCCTTGTAGATCGTGAGCGGAAGCATTCAAGAGAACGGGGTTGAGGGAGTCGTACTCGTCGTGATCCAAATCACCGGAGATTCTAGCGCCGAACGGACGGCACCTCCGCGTTCAACACACGTACGGTCAGCGTGACGTCTCCTCCTTCTTGATACAGCAAGGGGGAAGGAGAGGTTGATAAAGATCCAGCAGCACGACGACGTGGTGGTGGATGCAGCAGGGTTCCGGAAGGGCTTCGCCAAGCGACTACGGGAGGAGGAGGTGTAGCAAGGGGGGTAGGGAGGCGCTAGATGTCAGGGTGCGGCTGCCCTCCCACCCCCCCCCCTCTTTATATAGGGACCACAGGGGGGCTCCGGCCCTAGGAGATGGGATCTCCTAGGGGGCGGCGGCCAAGGGGGGAGACTTGCCCCCCAAGGCAAGTTGAGGCACCCCTCCCCTAGGGTTTCCAACCCTAGGCGCACCGTGGGGCCCAGGGGGGCTCACCAGCCCACCAGGGGATGGTTCCCCTCCCACTTCAGCCCATGGGGCCCTCCGGGATGGGTGGCCCCACCCAGTGGACCCCCGGGACCCTTCCGGTGGTCCCGGTACAATACCGGTGAACCCCGAAACTTTCCCGATGGCCGAAACTCGACTTCCCATATATAATTCTTTACCTCCAGACCATTCCGGAACAACTCGTGACATCCGGGATCTCATCCCAGACTCCGAACAACTTTCGGTTTGCTGCATACTAATATCTTTACAACCCTAGCGTCACCGAACCTTAAGTGTGTAGACCCTACGGGTTCGGGATACATGTAGACATGACCGAGACAGCTCTCCGGTCAATAACCAACAGCGGGATCTGGATACCCATGTTGGTTCCCACATACTCCTCGATGATCTCATCGGATGAACCAAGATGTCGAGGATTTAAGCAACCCCGTATACAATTCCCTTTGTCAATCGGTATGTTACTTACCCGAGATTCGATCGTCGGTATCCCAATACCTCGTTCAATCTCGTTACCGGCAAGTCACTTTACTCGTACCGTAATGCATGATCCCGTGACCAGACACTTGGTCACTTTGAGCTTAATATGATGATGCATTACGGAGTGGGCCCAGAGATAGCTCTCCGTCGTACGAAGTGACAAATCCCAGTCTCGATCCGTGTCAACCCAACAGACACTTTTGGAGATACCTGTAGTGCACCTTTATAGCCACCCAGTTACGTTGTGACGTTTGGTACACCCAAAGCACTCCTACGGTATCCGGGAGTTACACGATCTCATAGTCTTAAGGAAAAGATACTTGACATTGGAAAAGCTCTAGCAAACGAACTACATGATCTTGTGCTATGCTTAGGATTGGGTCGTGTCCATCACATCATTCTCCTAATGATGTGATCCCATTATCAATGACATCCAATGTCTATAGTCAGGAAACCATGACTATCTGTTGATCAACAAGCTAGTCAACTAGAGGCTCACTAGGGACATATTGTGGTCTATGTATTCACACGTGTATTACGATTTCCGGATAATAAAATTATAGCATGAATAAAAGACAATTATCATGAACAAGGAAATATAATAATAATCCTTTTATTATTGCCTCTAGGGCATATTTCCAACAGTCTCCCACTTGCACTAGAGTCAATAATCTAGTTACATTGTGATGAATCGAACACCCATAGAGTTCTGGTGTTGATCATGTTTTGCTCGCGGAAGAGGTTTAGTCAACGGATCTGCGACATTCAGATCCGTATGTACTTTTCAAATATCTATGTCTCCATCTTGAACATTTTCATGGATGGAGTTGAAACGACGCTTGATGTGCCTGGTCTTCTTGTGAAACCTGGGCTCCTTGGCAAGGGCAATAGCTCCAGTGTTTGTCACAAAAGAGAGTGATTGGCCCCGACGCATTGGGTATGATTCCTAGGTCGGTGATGAACTCCTTCATCCATATTGCTTCATGTGCTGCCTCCGAGGCTGCCATGTACTCCGCTTCACATGTAGATCCCGCCACGACACTCTGCTTGCAACTGCACCAGCTTACTGCTCCACGATTCAACATATACACGTATCCGGTTTGTGACTTAGAGTCATCCAGATCTGTATCGAAGCTAGACTCGACGTAACCCTTTATGACGAGCTCTTCGTCACCTCCATAAACGAGAAACATGTCCTTTGTCCTTTTCAGGTACTTTAGGATATTCTTGACCACTGTCCAGTGTTCCTTGCCGGGATTACTTTGGTACCTTCCTACCAAACTTACGGCAAGGTTTACATCAGGTTTGGTACATAGCATGGCATACATAATAGGTCCTATGGCTGAGGCATAGGGGATGACACTCATCTCTTCTTTATCTTCTATCGTGGTCGGGCATTGAGCCGAGCTCAATCTCACACCTTGCAATACAGGCAAGAACCCTTTCTTGGACTGATCCATTTTGAACTTCTTCAATATTTTATCAAGATATGTGCTTTGTGAAAGACCTATGAGGCGTCTTGATCAATCCCTATAGATCATGATGCCTAATATGTAAGCAGCTTCTCCAAGGTCCTTCATTGAAAAACACTTATTCAAGTAGGTCTTAATGCTGTCCAAAAGTTCTATATCATTTCCCATCAAAAGTATGTCATCTACATATAATATGAGAAATGCTACAGAGCTCCCACTCACTTTCTTGTAAACGCGGGCTTCTCCATAAGTCTGCATAAACCCAAACGCTTTAATCATCTCATTAAAGAGAATGTTCCAACTCCGAGATGCTTGCACCAACCCATAAATGGATCGCTGGAGCTTGCATACCTTGTTAGCATTCTTAGGATCGACAAAATCCTTCGGCTGCATCATATACAGTTCTTCCTTAAGATAGCCGTTAAGGAATGCCGTTTTGACGTCCATCTGCCATATCTCATAATCATAGTATGCGGCAATTGCTAACATGATTCAGACGGACTTCAGCTTCACTACGGGAGAGAAAGTCTCATCGTAGTCAACCCCTTGAACTTGCCGATAACCCTTAGCGACAAGTCGAGCTTTATAGATGGTAACATTACGATCCGCGTCTGTCTTCTTCTTAAAGATCCATTTGTTTTCCATCGCTCGCCGATCATCGGGCAAGTCTGTCAAAGTCCATACTTTGTTTTCATACATGGATTCTATCTCGGATTGCATGGCTTCAAGCCATTTGTTGGAATCTGGGCCCGCCATTGCTTCTTCATAGTTCGATGGTTCACCGTTGTGTAACAACATGATTTCTAGGACAGGGTTGCCATACCACTCTGGTGTGGAATGTGTCCTTGTGGACCTACGAAGTTCAGTAGCAACTTGATTCGAAGTACCTTGATCATCATCATGAATTTCCTCTCCAATCGGTGTAGGCACCACAGGAACATTTTCCTGAGCTGCACTACTTTCCGGTTCAAGAGGTAGTACTTCATCGAGTTCTACTTTCCTCCCACTTACTCCTTTCGAGAAAAACTCTTTTTCCAGAAAGGATCCGTTCTTGGAAACAAAGATCTTGCCTTCGGATCTAAGGTAGAAGGTATACCCAATGGTTTCCTTAGAGTATCCTATGAAGACGCATTTTTCCAACTTGGGTTCGAGCTTTTCAGTTTGAAGTTTCTTGACATAAGCATCGCATCCCCAAACTTTTAGAAACGACAGCTTAGGTTTCTTCCCAAACCATAATTCATACGGTGTCGTCTCAACGGATTTAGACGGAGCCCTATTTAAAGTGAATGTAGCTGTCTCTAGAGCGTATCCCCAAAATGATAGCGGTAAATCGGTAAGAGACATCATAGATCGCACCATATCCAATAGAGTGCGATTACGACATTCGGACACACCGTTACGCTGAGGTGTTCCAGGCGGCGTGAGTTGTGAAATGATTCCACATTTTCTTAAGTGTGTACCAAATTCGTGACTTAAATATTCTCCTCCACGATCTGATCGTAATAATTTTATCTTTTGGTCACGTTGATTCTCTACTTCATTCTGAAATTCCTTGAACTTTTCAAAGGTTTCAGACTTGTGTTTCATCAAGTAGACATACCCATATCTACTTAAGTCATTAGTGAGAGTGAGAACATAACGATATCCTCCGCGAGCCTCAATGCTCATTGGACCACACACATCAGTATGTATGATTTCCAATAAGTTGGTTGCTCACTCCATTGTTCCGGAGAATGGAGTCTTGGTCATTTTGCCCATGAGGCATGGTTCGCATGTGTCAAATGATTCATAATCGAGAGACTCTAAAAGTCCATCAGCATGGAGATTCTTCATGCGCTTGACATCAATGTGACCAAGGCGACAGTGCCACAAGTATGTGGGACTATCGTTATCAACTTTACATCTTTTGGTATTCACACTATGAATATGTGTAAGATTACGTTCGAGATTCATTAAAAATAAACCATTGACCATCAGGGCATGACCATAAAACATATCTCTCATATAAATAGAAAAACCATTATTCTGGATTTAAATGAGTAGCCATCTCGTATTAAACGAGATCCAGATACAATGTTCATGCTCAAACTTGGCACTAAATAACAATTATTGAGGTTTAAAACTAATCCCGTGGGTAAATGTAGAGGTAGCATGCCGACGGCGATCACATCGACCTTGGAACCATTCCCGACGCGCATCGTCACCTCGTCCTTCGCCAGTCTCCGCTTATTCCGCAGCTCCTGCTGTGAGTTACAAATATGAGCAACGGTACCGGTATCAAATACCCAGGAGTTACTACGAGTACTGGTAAGGTACACATCAATTACATGTATATCACATATACCTTTAGTGTTGCCGGCCTTCTTGTCCGCTAAGTATTTGGGGCAGTTCCGCTTCCACTGACCCTTCCCTTTGCAATAAAAGCACTCAGTCTCAGGCTTGGGTCCATTCTTTGACTTCTTCCCGGCAACTGGCTTACCGGACGCGGCAACATCTTTGCTGTCCTTCTTGAAGTTATTCTTACCCATGCCCTTCTTGAACTTGGTGGTTTTATTGACCATCAACACTTGATGTTCTTTCTTGATTTCTACCTCTGCCGACTTCAGCATTGAAAATACTTCAGGAATAGTTTTCACCATCCCCTGCATATTGTAGTTCATCACAAAGCTCTTGTAGCTCGGTGGGAGCGACTGAAGGATTCTGTTAATGACCGCCTCGTCCGGGAGGTTAATGTCCAGCTGGGACAGGCGGTTGTGCAACCCAGACATTTTGAGTGTGTGCTCACTGACAGAACTATTTTCCTCCATCTTACAACTATAGAACTTGTCGGAGACCTCATATCTCTCGACCCGGGCATGAGCTTGGAAAACCATTTTCAGCTCCTCGAACATCTCATATGCTC
Source organism: Triticum aestivum (assembly GCF_018294505.1). NCBI lineage: Eukaryota > Viridiplantae > Streptophyta > Magnoliopsida > Poales > Poaceae > Triticum > Triticum aestivum. The sequence continues at coordinate 121,076,431 of NC_057795.1, read as the reverse complement.
CGTGTTGCTCAAAACGCTTTTGGAGCCCCGGTTCTAAGATGTAAAGCATGCCACACTGAACGAGGGAGTAATCATCAGCACGTGACTGCCAAGCATTCATAACGTCTTGGTTCTCTGGTATGGGTTCTTCACCTAGCGGTCCTTCTAGGACATATGCTTTCTTGGCAGCTATGAGGATGATCCTCAGGTTCCGGACCCAGTCCGTATAGTTGCTGCCATCATCTTTCAGCTTGGTTTTCTCTAGGAACGCGTTGAAGTTCATGTTGACATGAGCGTTGGCCATTTGATCTACAAGACATATTTTGCAAATATTTTAGACTAAGTTCATGATAATTAAGTTCATCTAATCAAATTATTTAATGAACTCCCACTCAGATTTGACATCCCTCTAGTCATCTAAGTGTTACATGATCCGAGTCGACTAGGCCGTGTCCGATCATCACGTGAGACGGACTAGTCATCATCGGTGAACATCTCCATATTGATCGTATCTTCCATACGACTCATGTTCGACCTTTCGGTCTCTGTGTTCTGAGGCCATGTTTGTACATGCTAGGCTCGTCAAGTTAACCTAAGTGTTTTTGCATGTGTAAAACTGTCTTACACCCGTTGTATGTGAACGTAGGAATCTATCACACCCGATCATCACGTGGTGCTTCGAAATGACGAACTTTAGCAACGGCGCACAGTTAGGGGGAACACTTTCTTGAAATTATTATGAGGGATCATCTTATTTACTACCATCGTTCTAAGTAAACAAGATGCATAGACATAATAAACATCACATGCAATTATATAGTAGTGACATGATATGGACAATATCGTATAGCTCCTTTGATCTCCATCTTCGAGGCTCCATGATCATCTTCGTCACCGGCATGACACCATGATCTCCATCATCGTGTCTCCATGAAGTTGCTCGCCAACTATTACTTCTACTACTATGGCTAACGGTTTAGCAATAAAGTAAAGTAATTACATGGCATTAAATCATTGACATGCAGGTCATACAATAATTAAGACAACTCCTATGGCTCCTGCCGGTTGTCATACTCATCGACATGCAAGTCGTGCTTCCTATTACAAGAACATGATCTCATACATCACAAGATATCATTCATCATTCATCACAACTTTTGGCCATATCACATCACAAAACAATTGCTGCAAAAACAAGTTAGACGTCCTCTAATTGCTGTTGCATCTTTTACATGGCTGCAACAGGGTTCTAGCAAGAACATTTTCTTACCTACAAATAACCACAACGTGATTTGTCAACTTCTATTTACCCTTCATAAGGACCCTTTTCGTCGAATCCGCTCCAACTAAAGTGGGAGAGACAGACACCCGCTAGCCACCTTATGCATCTAGTGCATGTCAGTCGGTGAAACCTGTCTCACGTAAGCGTACGTGTAAGGTCGGTCCGGGCCGCTTCATCCCACAATACCGCTGAAGCATGATAAGACTAGTAGTGGCAAGAAAGTTGACAACATCTACGCCCACAACAGATTTGTGTTCTACTCGTGCAATAGAGAACTACGCATAGACCTAGCTCTGATACCACTGTTGGGGAACGTTGCATAAAATAAAAAATTTCCTACGTTCACCGAGATCAATCTATGAGTTCATCTAGCAACGAGAGAGAGGAGTGCATCTACATACCCTTGTAGATCGAGCAGAAGCGTTCAAGAGAATGGGGTTGAGGGAGTCGTACTCGTCGTGACCCAAATCACCGGAGATCCTAGCGCCGAACGGACGGCACCTCCGTGTTCAACACACGTACGGTCAGCATGACGTCTCCTCCTTCTTGATCCAGCAAGGGGGAAGGAGAGGTTGATGAAGATCCAGTAGCACGACGGCGTGGTGGTGGATGCAGCAGGGATCCCGGTAGGGCTTCGCCAAGCGTCTGCGGGAGGAAGAGGTGTAGCAAGGGGGAAGGGAGGTGCCAAGTGCAAGGGTGCGGCTACCCTCCCTCCCCCCTCTATATATAGGGTCGCCGGGGGGGCGCCGGCCCTAGGAGATGGGATCTCCTAGGGGGGCGGCGGCCAAAGGGGGTGCCTTGCCCCCCAAGGCAAGTGGAGGCGCCCCCTCCCCTAGGGTTCCCAACCCTAGGCGTGGGGGGGGCCAGGGGGGGTGCACCAGCCCACCAGGAGCTGGTTCCCCTCCCACTTCAGCCCATGGGGCCCTCCGGGATAGGTGGCCCCACCCGGTAGACCCCCGGGACCCTTCCGGTGGTCTCGGTACAATACCGGTGACCCCCAAAACTTTCCCGATGGCCGAAACTCGACTTCCCATCTATAATTCTTTACCTCCGGACCATTCCGGAACTCCTCATGACGTCTTCCCATATATAATTCTTTACCTCCGGACCATTCCGGAACTCCTCGTGACGTCCGGGATCTCATCCGGGACTCCGAACAACTTTCGGTTTGCTGCATACTAATATCTCTACAACCCTAGCGTCACCGAACCTTAAGTGTGTAGACCCTACGGGTTTGGGAGACACGTAGACATGACCGAGACGGCTCTCCAGTCAATAACCAACAGCGGGATTTGGATACCCATGTTGGCTCCCACATGCTCCTCGATGATCTCATCGTATGAACCATGATGTCGAGGATTCAAGCAACCCTGTATACAATTCCCTTTGTCAATCGGTATGTTACTTGCCCGAGATTCAAGAGAACGAGGTTGAGTGAGTCGTACTCGTCGTGATCCAAATCACCGGAGATCCTAGTACCGAACGGACGGCACCTCCGCGTTCAACACACGTATGGTCAGCATGACGTCTCCTCCTTCTTGATCCAGCAAGGGATAAGGAGAGGTTGATGAAGATCCAGTAGCACGACGGCGTGGTGGTGGATGCAGCAGGGTTCCGGTAGGGCTTCGCCAAGCGACTACGGGAGGAGGAGGTGTAACAAGGGGGGTAGGAAGGCGCTAGATGTTAGGGTGCGTCTTCCCTCCCACCCCCCTCTTTATATAGGGACCCCAGGGGGGGCACCGGCCCTAGGAGATGGGATCTCCTAGGGGGGGCGGCGGCCAAGGGGGGAGACTTGCCCCCCAAGGCAAGTGGAGGCGCCCCCTCCCCTAGGGTTTCCAACCCTAGGCGCAGAGGGGGGCCCAGGGGGGCGCACCAGCCCACCAGGGGCTGGTTCCCCTCCCACTTCAGCCCATGGGGCCCTCCGGGATGGGTGGCCCCACCCGGTGGACCCCCGGGACCCTTCCGGTGGTCCCGGTACAATACCGGTGAACCCCGAAACTTCCCCGATGGCTGAAACTCGACTTCCCATATATAATTCTTTACCTCCCGACCATTTCGGAACTCCTCGTGACGTCCGAGATCTCATCCAGGACTCCTAACAACTTTCAGTTTGCTGCATACTAATATCTTTACAACCCTAGCGTCACTGAACCTTAAGTGTGTAGACCCTACGGGTTCGGGAGACATGTAGACATGACCGAGACGGCTCTCTGGTCAATAACCAACAGCGGGATCTGGATACCCATGTTGGCTCCCACATGCTCCTCGATGTTGTCCTCGGATGAACCACGATGTCGAGGATTCGATCAAACCCTGTATGCAATTCCCTTTGTCAATCGGTACGTTACATGCCTGAGACTCGATCATCGGTATCCCAATACCTCGTTCAGTATCGTTACCGGAAAGTCACTTTACTCGTACCGCAATGCATGATCCTGTGATCAAACACTTGATCACCTTGAGCTCATTATGATGATGCATTACCGAGTGGGCCCAAAGATACCTCTCCGTCATACGGAGTGACAAATCCCAGTCTCGATCTGTGTCAACCCAACAGACACTTTCGGAGATACCTGTAATGCACCTTTATAGTCACCCAGTTACGTTGTGACGTTTGGTACACCCAAAGCACTCCTACAGTATCCGGGAGTTACACGATCTCATGGTCTAAGGAAGAGATACTTGGCATTGGAAAAGCTCTAGCAAACGAACTACACGATCTTGTGCTATGCTTAGGATTGGGTCTTGTCCATCACATCATTCTCCTAATGATGTGATCCCGTTATCAATGACATCCAATGTCCATAGTCAGGAAACCATGACTATTTGTTGATCAATGAGCTAGTCAACTAGAGGCTCACTAGGGACATATTGTGGTCTATGTATTCACACGTGTATTATGATTTCCGGATAATACAATTATAGCATGAATAAAAGACAATTATCATGAACAAGGAAATATAATAATAATCCTTTTATTATTGCCCCTAGGGCATATTTCCAACAAGAATTATCTGTGGATATTCGTAATCGAATACAAATTGGATTTGAATTTAGTTTGCCAGGGCCCAGGGCAAACGTGAATGCTAATTATCCCAAGTTTTGTACGAAGCGGCTAAACACCCAGTATAATTTGTGGGCTGCCCAAGGCAAGTGTTTGCGAGATGGAAATTATTGTACACCCCTGACACTTGACATCCTTATCGACCTGATCTACACTGCTGTCGATAGGGGTAGACTAGTAACTTCAATCAGACGTGACACGATGGCCTCTGAGCCCATTCAGACACGGTGGGCGCCAAACGTGGGTGGCAAAACACATTTGATTCAAGCTCGTCGGAAAGACATGTGTCTCTCCCTCCATTTCCCCATCCATACACGGTGGGCGGCAAATCAAACTCTCCTCGTCCGAAATCGATGTAGGCTAATATTTTAAATTGGGGCAGATGTGTAACTTCCCTCAGACGTGACACAACCGCCCTACTTGTCAGCCCCGTTCATACATCGTGGGCGCCAACCACGGGCGTCAAAACACCCTCTCCTCGCCCGAAATAGTTACCGGCAAATACTTCGGAGATGCGAGATTACCGTCCTATCCCCGATCGACGCGATGTCCGAAATTTTAAATGGGGGATAAGTTCGTAACTTTGCCACATTTTAGAGAAGCGCGTCCCAAAGTTTGAGATCCCCCCTCCCCTCCATTTCCCCATTCATACACCGTCGGTGCCACGACAACCTCCCCACTGCGGCCAGCCTCCTCCGTCCGCCACCCCATCCTCCACCTTGCCGGAGCCGCTACCCCTACCCCATCGTCCACTGCAAGAGATGGACGTCTCTCCTCCACGACGCTGGACCATGATCCTTTCATCGCGTCCTCTCGCTTCATCGGCACCGTCGTCCACCTTGTCCTTGCCGCTCCTACGACCGCCTCATCCACGGCAATAGGATTTATCCCCCGACCCGGCTGTCTGCCGTCTAAAGTCTTCTTCCCCGCCGTCGATAACCATCGCACCCGCAGCACCCTCAACATATCAGCAGAGGCTTACACGGCATCACAAGAGATGTGGTACTCTTCCATATGTGCTTAAGTTATTGATCTCACCCGGAAAATAGATCGTAATTTGTTTACTATACTTTTCTTGTCCGTACCAAATCGTAGTGGCTAGTTGAAAGCAAACATTGGTTGCGAAGTAGATTCGTCCGGTTTGCACCTTCAGATCCGCCATGGCACGGGCACTATACTCGTAAAGCTTATGGTCCCCCCCTTTATATTCACTACCATCATCGTAGGTGCTTTGTGTCATGCTAGCACTGCTCCTCAAGACCTCAACCCAAAGCTTATGTGTTGAAATATGAATCTGATTTGATGCTCATATCATTAAAATAGAGAACGTTTAATTGGTCACTTAATGTTCCTATATTCGTTTCGAAAAGCATGTGTGCCACCCACTGGTCCAGCTAGTTCCACTTTCATGATTTTTCTCTTGATGCTTAAGGCTTTCCCCTTTTATCTACTCTACTATGATCTGCGCAGGTGCTTTCTGTCGTACTAGCATTACTCCACCCTTCAAGCTAAATGTCGGTGGATAACGACACCTATGGGATCACTAGAATCCCTACTACGGTCGGCGGGCGCGAGGTTGTGGAAAGAGTGGGTTTAAGAGTCAGCACAAAGATCATTTACCCAGGTTTGGGCTGCGAGGATGCGTAATACCCTAGTCCTGCTTTGGTGTATATTTGAGTGTTCTTGAGTTCTTGAACTAGCTACGATGTGTGGCTTGTTCAAAAGATTTGAATCCCTCTCCAGTATGCCTTAGGTCTCCTTTTATAGTCAAAGGGGACGCCACAGTGGCACACATGAGGTGGAAAGGTGTATAGTGGCTGAGCTTATCGTCTGTTATTACGGGACAAAACGCATTAAATGTGCTCCTTAGGTGTCCCCTTGCTTTATTGGGAATGGTAACGAGGCCCGTCCCATCCGTCGCCACTCCGTCTTGCCTCGACACACATCTAGGCCAACGAGGCGTGCAGTGCCATGTAGGCTGGCAGACTGCTGAGCTGGCGTGGTGGTAGGGTCTTCATGAAGATCTGCATGCCACCACATAGGTGCTTGCTGAGTTGGCCTAGAGGTCGCACGTTTCCATGCAGGTGCTCGCCTAGTTGATGGGCTGGCAGCTGTATGGGAACGGCGATGGAGTTTTAGCAGACGCGGGCCTGGCTGCGGCCCCACGGATGTTCCCGGCAAGAGTCTTTCCGGGGGCCCGGCAAGGGTCTTGCCATGGCATCGTAGTCGTCCCCGGCAAGGATCTTGCCTGGGTCTCGTGGGTATCTTCGGCAGGAACCTTGCCGGGGCTTCGTGGGCATCCTCGGCAAGGAGCCTTGCTGTTGTTTTGTCTTCACAAAGATCTGCACGCCACCATGGAGGACCCTCCCGATCCTTTGTTCCAACGTGGTTGATGGTGTTTGGAACTCTTGGACTCTAGGGTGCAAGATCTGCTGGTGTTGGGCAAGTTGCCCTGGCAAGGCTCTTGCCAAGGCTGCGGAGGCTGCCCTGGAAAGGCTCTTGCCGGGGCTGCGAAGGCTGCCACGGCAAGGGTCTTCCCGAGGGAGTCTACCTGACCCTCTTACTTCTTGTGTCCCTGGTCTTGGCATTGCTTTGATTGTCGTGCGCCTTTGGCTTCCCTCCTCTGCCCTTCTATGTGTGGCCGCGGGCACGGCTCCGACTGCCCGTGCACAAGTAAAGGAGTTCAAAAGAGAGCCCCTGCTTTTGTACATTGACAGGAGCCCCCGGGCCTGCGCCACACATAAGCGCAACGCGTTGTTGGGCTAGGCCCAGAACGGTGTGCGGGCAGGCGGGGCGGATTTTTACCATAGTAATTCCATCTTCGGTTGCACTTCCCCACAACCCGTGCCGAATGCGTGACGTGGGGGTCATGCATGGGGTGACCGTAGCATGCTTGCTTCACCCGGCGGTTAATAGTAAAGAGGCGGTCCATGTCCTCCTCATAAAAATAGAGGAAGCCGTAGGGGCGCGGCTCATTTACTAAGTGGACTCGGGTTGTGGCCATTATGGCACCCGCACCCCACGACCACGAGGCGTGAAACGGCCGTTCCACTTGCCATCTAAATCCTGGCTCGCCCTCCATGTGTCCTCCATGCTTTGGGGAGGGCAGGATGTGGACAGAGAGGGTACGAGATTTAATGCCGGGGCGGGGGGCCGGGTGCCACCGATTGGAGCAGCGGGTCGGTCCTGTCTCCTTGCGCCCTCACCGGCTGGATTGGTTGATTGGGGTGGTCGCCTTCAGGCTCGCTCGGCCCCGTATCCCTATAAAAAGGGGAGAGGAACAGCGTCTTCCCGCATCCATCTTCTCCCAATTTGGTCTCTTTCCTTCCCTTGTCATGGCGAGAGGGTGCGGTCGTCGCCGTCCCCCTGTGGAGGCGACTAGGTCTTCCTCGCACCAGAGAGCCGTGGTGGTTAAAGAAGAGCCGGATGCCCAAGGTGAAGGCCTTGCATAGGTGGAGGCACGGGACGGGGCCGCGGTTGGCAAGGCGGTCGAGGCAGAGGCGGGAGCGGAAGGGGGACACCTGCGTCGCCACCATCCTCGTCGCCATCTCCTCCACCATCCTCTCCCGCTTCATTGAGCATCCATGTTGGGGACACGGTGCTAGAATTTATCCTGCAGTTGTGCGAGCCGCCGCACAGCCGCCTTTGTCTTCCCGAGGCGTTTGCGAGGGTGCTGGAGATTGACCATCCACCGAGGTTGAGGCTTCACAAGAAGGGGTGCTACAATGGTGAAATGTGGGCAAACACAAGGTTCCCCGTCCCTCACGTGATGCTCCTCCGCCGGGGATGGAAAACCTTCACACACGCCCACTGCTTGATGAAGGGGCACGTTCTCCTCTTCAAATTAGTGGAGAGCAATTTGCTCTCCATCAAGGTCTTTGGGCGCTCGGTAATAAGGTTAGGGTGTTGCGCGGAGAGCTCGACCAACGACGAAAGCTCCTCCTCGAGCGATAGTGACAAGGAGGACACCGGTGGGGAAGAAGACAAGGACGGGTCCGACTAGGCATCGAACACACCGTCCTTGGACGATGCCGGCAGCACCATCATGTGCACCTGGTCTTTCCCCCCGGTACAGCGATTTGCCGGGGGCGGGGCCAGCTCCTTGAACTTCTCGGGGTCGCTTCCTTGGGCTACTAGCGTGGGAAGGGCGGAGAAGATGAAGAAGGCAGGTGGCGGGCCATCAAGTCGGAGTACAATGGCACCGATGCCTTCGTCTCATATTGCCGGCATGCTGCCCCATCTTTCGGCTCTTCTCCCGGCACCATCATCACCAGCCCTCTTCCGGACGGCCACCGGGATGTTCTCTTGGTGTCTTCTGCTGCTCGTACCTCGCCTAGGCACTCCTTTTGCCCTCCTGCCATCTTGTTTTGTTTCCTGAGGAGAGGGACAAGAAAGGTATTACGGGCATCTTATCTCTTTTTAGTTTTTAAGCCTACGGGCACTTGTCAGATTTAAACCTTGTAATCCCCTTGCTTATGTTTACATTCCATACGAACTGTACCTGTATGGGACGTATTAATGAAAAAAGGGTGCTTGCCGGGTTCTTTGTGCGTGAGCGAGGCCCATGCCAAGGAATGAATCATTGTTATTTTTAAGATAAACATTGTTGCCGGGAAATAGGCCTTACCGTCCCCTTACTTCATTCGACCATACTCACGCTTTTGGCGGAGGCAGGGGCGAAGTAGGGTCAGGCCCTTCGTTTGCTTCGTTGTCACCGCGATTACAGCCAAGTTCCGACTCAGCGATAAGTCCTTGGGTACATGAAAAGGGGAGCATACCAGCCTAGGAATAAAACAAGGTTTCATACGTCCCAATTCCATACGGAAATGCACAACCGGGGATAAAGGACTTATCTGAATCTGCAGCCCCCCGGCAACCTTGGCTTGCCGTGGTTGGACCCTTGTGTTAGTAGCCCCCGACAACCTTGGCTTGCCGGGACCGGAGCGCCGGCTTGTTCTCTTTCTTCTCAGCAGAAATTTCCATGTACCCTATGAAGCAAAGAGGACGGAAAGGAACAGAGAGACGCACACTCGACCTCCATGCTAGGGGTTAACCTAGCATGCATGATATAACTTAGGGCGTCTGCGCCTGGCTTGTACAGAGTACATGCCTTGCCGGCAAGGCTCCTACAAAAGGTGGTTTTCCGGGGGGCCCAGCAACCGCGCCTTATGCGTAAAACTTGCGAAGATGTTCGATGTTCCAGGATTTTCTCACTGGAATGGCATCTTCGGTCTCCAGGTGGACTACGCCGGGCCTGGTGACTCGTATTACCCGATAAGGGCCTTCCCACTTTGGTGTCAAATTGTTGGAATTCTTGGCTGATTGAACACGCCGAAGAACAAGGTCGCCTTCCACAAAGCATCGGGCATGAACCTTGTGGCTATGGTAGCGGTGCAAGGCTTGCTGGTAGCGCGCTGCTCTCATAGCCGCCTCGAGGAGCATTGCATCATCTTGCCGCAATCGCTCTTGCTGAAGCTTTTCATAAGCGAGCACTCGAGGTGACCCGTATGTGAGTTTTGTGGGGAGAACTGCCTCTGTCCTGTACACCAGGGCAAAGGGCGTCTGGTCGGTGGCTCGATTTGGCATTGTTCTGGTCGACCAAAGAACCACCGGCAACTCATCAATATAGTACCTTCCGCTCTTGTGCAGCTTGTCAAAAGTCTTTGTCCTTAAGCCTCGCAGTACTTCCGCATTTGCCCTCTCCGCCTGGCCGTTGCTCCGTGGGTGCGCCATGGAAGAGAAACAAACCTTGCTGCCGAGGTCTTGGGTGTATTGC